>NC_138769.1:181084427-181199427 GCF_965119305.1 Pelophylax lessonae | reverse complement strand
ACTCCTTAACACTTGACACTCTATTTTGTTGGAGGGGAGTGTGTACCTGGTTTTGACAGGTTGACAGGTACCCACTCCCCCACTTCCCCCACTTCCCCATGGATCACCATTGCAGAAATTCATTTTTTTTCCTATGGTTGATTTGATTCTCCCAGGACCAAAGATTCAGGAGTTGTGAGGAGTTGCATTTTATCTTATTTCAGCACAATTCTAGGTTGCCTCCCTCACCCCCTCCCAGTAACCTTATCCCAAATGTAAACTTCTTTCTGTTTTAATAATGATCAGGATGCATTCCATTTTTCATGGTGTCTTCTGGCTGGTCACATGACAAGTGGGGTCCTTTTCCTCTTCTGGTGCGTAGTCCTGAATGTTGCAGAGAATGGTGCTCACATATTATACACCATTATCTTTCCACTTCCTTTCCATAGATGGAAATTACCCCTGAGCAGCTGCCTAAGCAGAAGCAGCATTGTCACCCTGGAATGTGTACTCCTCATGGACTCAAAGCTGGCATAATTCCTGTCAGCATTTAGTAAGGGAGCACAAGGCATTATGGGTCACCCCCAAACAGTAATGCAAATGTGTTCAAACAGCCAATGAACAGAAATAGGACTCAGCCACTGGGAGCATGTTGGATAAGCATGGCACTGGACATCGAAAGTCTAAAAGGAAAGTGTTGTGGAATTTAAAGAAATTCCCACACCCCAGCAAGGAACAGTTTATAACAGGATAGGTAAAGTTTGGGTTAGGGTGTAGTTATGCCCTTAAAGTGGATAGAATCTTATCCGAACTACAATAAAAAAGTTGTTTAAAAAAAAAAAAGTTGTTTAAAAAAAAAAAAAAAAAGTGGATAGAATCTGACAATTGCTTGCATTTCACTTTATATATATGTCGAGATTGAGAAAATTTAAAATAGTATTGTCCTATATAAAATAATAGTTAAAAATTTGCCTAAGGGATGCTTTTGAATTCCTATACTGTAGTTATCTAACCACAACATCCAACACCATTTGGCCAGTTGGCAGTATACATACTTAAAAGGGTACCTAGAACAATTTATTTATCTGGATTTAAGTACATGTTATTAACTACTATTTTGAGATGATAATGATGTACTTTGTAATAGTCACAGCAAGTACTGTATAGATTAAATCCTCATATATTTGTCACCAATAAATACAAAGCCTGCATATTCTTACTCCTGAAGCAAAATGCCTAAAACTATACCTAATTAATTCTCTGTGTTTCCAAGGTTACCTGAGCCATTTTTACCCCTGTCTTTTCTGTCATATAACTCTGCTATTTATATTAATATTCCTCTTATGATGGCTATCCAAAAATGCATATTTTCATATTATTCATTATCAGAAATCCAGATTACACCTCTTATGCGTAATAATGTGTTACTATGGTTACATGACTTGTGTTTTATTACTAATTAGTAGAACAATACTGCCAAAGGCCTACTAATACAATGAGAAGTAAATAAATACAATAGCTAGGAATAGGAATTCAAATTTGCGTTGAATATGTCATTAATGTTAGAAATATGCTTTAAGAGGAATTCAACTGAAATGCAGTGCAAATGCATTTGCAATAGTATACTTTGAACTATACAAAATTAAGTCACTATCTGCAACAGTAATTATAGCAATATGTGATTGATGGATTAATAATTTAGGAGAAACCACTAGTGAGTCACAGTGTATAGATATAAACCTGTCTTTCGAATCACATCTAAACTCTGCACAGCATATACCACAATGTATTGTAGAATAAAAATATGTTTTCCCATTACCACAGTCGGTATGTGGTGAAAAGAAAATTTTGGAAATATAGGTCAGTGGATGGCCAAGTTTTTTTCCTAGTTTCTGTTAACCCCACCAAAAGAGTTTGTTAGTGGGTGTTAAGCATAAGAAACAGGGAGAATATTAGTGTAGTTAAAACTTGCTGTCCGGAAAATGTTATCCCCTCCATGGCCAGGCCATTTTTTGCTATTTGGCACTGCGGTACTGTAACTGGCGATTAGTCGGTAATGAAACACTGTACACAAAACAAAATGTATATCATTTTTTTTACAGAAATAGAGCTTTCTTTTGGGGGTATTTAATTATTGTTTGTGACATGAGCAAAAAAAAAAAAAAGCTTTTGAAAAAAAAAATCTATCTATCTATCTATCTATCTATCTATCTATCTATCTATCTATCTATCTATCTATCTATCTATCTATCTATCTATCTATCTATCTATCTATCTATCTATCTATCTATCTATCTATCTATCTATCTATCTATCTGTGTGTGTGTATATTTATATGTATATGTATATATATATATATATATATATATATATATATATATATATATATATATATATTTTTTTTTTTTTTTTATTCAATAGCTTTGTTTTTTTTATTTTTTTGCTTATGTCACAAAAAAATATTTTTTTCTGCTATAAAACATATACAATAAAAACATGAAGAAATCAGATTTATTCATTTGGGTGTGCAGATCATGTTCTAGGTACGTGATCCAGCACAGGGAGGCTGATTTGCCACCATACTAGGACGCTAGTCAGTCAGCAATTGGTTAAATTATTGGCAACATTTTTTAATTTTTGATAGAGTAGAGAAGATTTAAAACTTCTGTCCTTTTTTGCCATCTCTGTCCTATTTAGGAGATTTCCCTTTACATTCACAGACCCAACAATTAGTAAAAGGAATTATCTCCAAAGTAAAGGGAAACCTTTCTTACACAGCATCTTAGAGAGTTGTCATCAGAATAAGTTTCTCCATTGGAAGACTTTCTATCCAGCCCTGTTCTGGTTACAGTAATTTTTTCTTTCAGGCCTGGTTATTATGGTCAATCTAACAAACTAAGAGGGGATCTAACTTTTTCTTACTCTAGCTGTCAGGAAAACTGATCTCATGCCAATGCCACAAAATGTGCATGCATGCAGAATGGTCCATAAAACTGTGCACAGAATTAGGACTATGTGTGTATCTACATATGCATGTGAGCAAAAATGTGTACTTGAGCCTTACCGTGCTCATTAAGATGAGCATGCATGTTTGGCACCCAGTGGTTTATTTAAAATATTGTAGGACTCAGGATCATTACTGAGTGGTTGTCAGCTTCTCTGCCTGGGACCTGATCCCTTGCTTATGTCTGTATCCTGAACTGGCTTGTTGACTCTGCTTGTTTCTTAACTCCTGTTGCTGTCTTCAGCGTGTGATCTGACCTCATCTCCTGCCTGATGTTCTGGTATCTGCTCTGCTCACCTGATACAGACCTTGAACTGGCTCTGACTCTGTTCCTGCTTCCTGATTCATTACCTCTGTCACCAGGTTATTGCCAACTTCTGCCGACCTGATCCCGCATCTGCCAGCTAGCCTTCTGCACTTTCATCAGCTCAACACCTGCTACAAGATCTCTCAACCCAAATCTCCTACAGGCACCTGTTCTCCTTTGTGCCCTGTTATACTTTCAACCCCAGACAAAACAGGACAAGAGGTGTAAGGGAAGCGTCAACTTGGCCTTGACCAGGTACAAACTGTAATGGTCACTATTTACAACAATGAGAACCAATATGAGATCAAAATAACAACCACATGGTTGAAAACATGGACCAGTATGGCAAATGACATATTGATTATTATTATATAGGATTATCACCTAGTGAATCAAGCTATGTTATTTGAGTGCCTCTGTCTTCTGTCAGTGTCATTCGGAATGACATATAGTAACAGTATATTTTTTTTATAACTGGTTAAAGTGTTCTTTACCATTAACTTTAGAAATGTAATCTGTCTTTTTCCTTTTAACTCAACATTTTTTTTTTTTTACTCAGACATCCATATTTGGAATATGAAATTCACTTCTTAGGGCCTATGTGCAATGAGATTAGCATATTTCTGTCATACTGCATGTGGAAAGAATATATTATAAACTATAATAACATGATTAACATATCTTTTATATTGTTTTGGTTTTGAGTCTCTCAAGGTTTTTAAAGATGTTCATTTGTCCATCATACATTAAAGAGGTTGTAAACCGAGAAAAAATTTTTTTCTCTTCTTTACATCCTGAAAGAGAAACACATAATGAGCTAGTATGCATCGCATAGTAGCTCATTATGAAATACTTACCTTAGAACGAGCCCCCGCCGTGCCGTCCGCTTACCTGTATGACGGGCGACATGTATAGTCGCCCGTCTTCCGGGATCGCGGCATCCGGCCATCTGATTGGCCGGAGCCGCGGTGACGTCACTCCCGCGCACGCGCGCGGGAGCCGACAGTCACGGCACGGGGCTCTGAAGGAACGGCACGATCAGCCGTTCCTTCAGAGCGCATGCGCCAGTGACGTCACTGGCTGCATTAAAGGTAAATATCTCCTAAACGGTACATGTTTAGGAGATATTTACAGTACCTATAGGTAAGCCTTAATATAGGCTTACCTATAGGTACAACTTCCTGAGGAGGGTTTACTTCCTCTTTAAGGGGTAGGTAGACAATTACCTTTAAAATTATGCATCTTGCACATCTTGTTCCCCTTTAAAGTTCCTTTTAAGCCCCCAATTTTAGCTTCAATGGAAAACCTAAATATAGGAAGATGTTTTTGAAAATTAGCTAAAGAGTCCAAAGGAATGCTTGGAAAATAGAGACCAAGCCCTAAATATTTTTTTAACAAGGATCGCCAAGACTTGTTCATTGGCATTCTCTTTCCATTGAACAAGCTCTTGGCACTAAAACTCATGAGCTCTTTTTGCTTTGATTATCTGCATGTGGTTGCCGCACTAATTTTTGTTATAAGCTGACACTGAACATCACTTCACAGCATCAGTCACAAATTTAGAATTTTCTTGTTAGTATTTCCTTATGGATATAGCATCACTGTCTCAAAATGAATTTAGACAAAATGAAACAAGTTATACTTTCAGTCTTAGCTGGCTAACTTCCAAATCTTAGGATCAGATTTTCTGGAAAAGAGAATTCACTTGTGAATTCTGAGTATATTAAAAGAACATGGATGCATACCGTGGTCTAGTTTCTTCCCATGTACATGGCAAGTTATTTTCTGAATTTTTAACTAAGCCGCTGCACTATTACACTTCCTGAAGTTCTGAGTTTCATTTACTTTTCTAGCATATAGTTACTTAAGTTAAAAAAGGGCTTTGTCAAAGTTCCATTCTTCATAAACAAAGAAGAATTTGTAAAGTGTGCAATCCCATTGTGTGATTCCAGGCGATAGGGATGTAATATTTATACATGTCATTTAGGTAAATTGGAAGCTAATGCCTAATATAAGTTCATTTTTTTAAAGACAAAGACTTTCAAAACAGACTCAGATTCACAATTATGAGTTTCTTTGAGGTGCATTGAGCCATGTTCATTAACATTTATTGCATTGTGGCATAAAACTGCACTTCTTTCAAAAGCTCTGTTTCATTTTAACAATATGCCTTTACTTTTTATATATAAGAAATGTATTCTCTCGCTAGACAGGAAGGGCAGATTACAACTGTGACAACTGAGAATGTTCTGGAAGGACTTACAGGATTGTATTTACTGTAGCTAAAGTAGTCTCCCTGTGCCTGGATGGGCTGGACCAGCAGCATTTCATGCCTGTAACCATCATTGAAAGCCAGTGCGGTGGTAAAACATAGCATAGGGATACCATACTACACTCTAGTGCTCACTACTCTGAGCCATTAATCCTGACAATTGTGCATCTCCTTTTTGAAGAAATCATCCAAAAAAAAAAAAGATTCTGCAGATCTGGATTTCTGTCTTGGTCTTGTCCAAAAAAAAAACACACTGCGGATGATGTAGCCTCCCCTCCAAATCATACTGATAGTGCTATAATTCAACTTCATTCCAAATTCCTGGGCCGCCTGGTGAAAAAGGACGAATCCTTGTGCATATGAAATGATCTTGTATGCATATAGTGCCATTTCTATGTCCTCATGGAATGCCTTCTTGTCCCTCTTAAAGGGACATGTTTTGGTCCTTGTAGCTGCTTGATTCCAACTTTTTGTTCTTTCTTTAGCTATGACAGACAGGGTGTAAACATGGTTTCACCGATGAGGGTCACAGGAACAGCGAAATCTAGAGTAGAGATTGCCGTCCATTTTCCTGTTCCTTTCTGCCTGGCTGTGTCCTGAATTTTGGACAGCAAGTGAGTACCATTGGCATTACTGTATTTTAGGATGTCAGCTGTGATCTCAATTAGAAATGAGTCCAGCTCAGTCTTGTTCCACTCTTCAAACGTCTTTGCGGATTCATTATAAACCATTTGCAGCATGTCCTTCATCAGATAATACAGTAAGTCTCACAGTTCAGCTGCCTGTCACCATATTTAATGCTATTGTGCACCATATTCACAAAGTGGCTAGAACCTTTATCACCCCCCCCCCAATCACAGCACGGCTGCTTTCCAACCTTTGTGGCTATGCTTTGGAAGATATATTTGATATAAGGCCAAGCTTCCTGGTCTCCTCCAGGCATCAAAGAGGGCCCATATCTTGCTCCATCCTTCCTGCCACTAACACTGCTACCAATAAATAGGATTCCCTTTTGTTTAAGTTATTTGCATCGCCTCATTGTGTAATGGTATTCAGAGTTCCCACCATCAATGATGATGTAACTGGGAAACAGTCATTGAACAAGGCATAGATTCATGCTGGTCACAGGTGAGCCAGCTCCAATGGCATGATCTCTCCATGCAGGGTGCTCACCCAGTCGCAGCTGTAGCAATCCGAGGAAAGGAAATCTGGATGGCTGCACACCAATGCTAAGAACCAAAACGCCTTTATTTGTTCAAACTCATGAAGAACATAAAGAGCACAATATGTAGAAGCATGAGAGGAATGGGAAGATAGGGCACCCCAAAAAAAGAAAAAAGGAGAAAGGAAAGTCAAATATTGTTTCAAAACATTATGTTGAAAGGACAGTTAGTTATAGTTGCCTCCTCCTGCACCTTTTTCCTCCTCTCCTGGTCCTTTTGTATTCCTCTTTCCTTTCTTCTTTTTTCTTTTTGTGGCACCATTTTTAAAGGAGGTCCAGAGGCATTCTCAGAGCTTAACCCAATTTTTCTATCCAGAGATGAATCTGATAATGATCTGGTGAAGGTATAATCCATAATCTCATTCTCCGTATCAGAGAAGGCTACATGATTCCCAGCGGCTCCAGATTGTGAGGAGGACCAGGAGAGAAGGAAAACAGCGCAGAAGGAGGCAACAATTACAATCCGAGTGGTCAGAGACACAAGTGACACACAATGTCCTAATTCTTTCTGGTAGAGGAATCAGAGTCATCATTATTATCTAAGGGACTAAATTTTTGTCCATTTTGGCTTATTTGAAACCATATTATGTATTAATAAATTTGCAAGAAATTTACCATTAAGAAAACATTACTTTTAGGATACTGTGGAAAATGGATTTGGGGTTATCACTGCTAGTTCTCCACATACTTTACATACAGGGTTTATGAGCTTTGTGCCATTAATGATTTAGAGGGAGGAATTCGGCCCTGCTGGGGGGGCACATTATCTGTGTGTGCGCTCTTCAAACAGCGATAAGATTTTTATCCCATTAAGGATCAATTTCTCGCCCATGACAGCCAATCCAATGAGAGCGATGTCAGCTTCAGCCATGGTTCCTCTATAATGTTACATTCACCCAGTGCCCGAATAAGTCCTCTCTGCACTCTTTTGCCATGTAAGAATATGCCTTTATGATGTACTAACATTACTATGACTGATATAGTAAAGGTGTGGAAAGGTCAGGCATCTCCGTATAAACCAAATTGCTACTTTTATTGTAACCATGTTTTAAGTCATTAATATATGCAGGGAATGGTATTTCTGTTTTAAAAAAAAACATGAAATTAAATTATTCTCAAAATATAAAGGAGAGACGTGAGCTTTTTAGCATTCACTGGGATTGACGTACTACTCACTACTACAAAGTGCATTTATCAGTATTTATGGGTGACCAGATGGTATAGGTCTCATTCTGTATCAATAGGTAGCTCCAATATATTGTAGAATTACGTGGACCATCATTATTATCCGTAGTTTTTGGCAATCACCACTAGTGTGATAAATGATTGTTACTTTATCAAAGGGCACAATCAAACTTTCAGCTTATTTTTTAACAGGCAGAAACTCTGTCCCTGGCTCAAGCACAGCAAAATGCTGTACCAGTTTTGTAAAAACTAAATTGGTTTATTGGGTCTCGCTGTGTAACTGGCTTTGTGGCCAAAACTGTTTCACTCCACTTTGCCAACTGCTGTTACAGTCTGAATGGGAACACAAGGCTAAATTCCATAGATTTGTAATGATCATCAGTTGTCTGGAGAGTACCACTACTTTATATGCTAGAAAAAAAATGTTCCCTATATGCTCTGACAGTAAGCATTGTAAGTGGGCCTAAAAATATGTATTTATGGCTTTCTTTGTGAAACTGCATTTTGTTTGTATAGAAATAATGTTCTAGTATGTGTTATATCTTTATAAACACTTGGATTTATTGTTGTTCTTGATTAAAAAGTGCATCTTTGTTGGTTGCAGTGATGCAATAAAACCTGTAATTGTAATCATCGATAAAGATGGTACAAAGCTGCAGGAGCTTTAAAACAGGATTTTTATTCATATTTTCATACAAAGCATGGTGGTAGGCCTAAAGTGAACCGGTGGGAAAGCCTAAAGAATTAAACAAACTTTTTGCTTTAAACTATGCAGCAAAATATACTGCAAAAAAATGTAATTTGTCCTAAATATTTATTGAAATGTCTTATTTATTGCCAGAATCCTAGCTCCATGTTCATTGTTATAAGAGCTTTCCAACTGGCATCTTGTGGGCTGCAAGTAGGCCCGATGGATCTTCGTTTCAAGCCTAGAAGGTTGTTGTAAATATTTAAATGATTACCTCAATATCATTAGCAGTCACTATTAAAATGACCCAAAATGGGGACTTTAACTATTTACTACTAACAATATTAATTAATAGTCTGTGTTAGTTGTTTCCTTCTGTATCCATGGACTCTGTAACTAGCTATTCAATCTGCTCACTGAGTTTACAGGCCTAAAGAGAACATTAGACAAGTGGTACATCCTGTTAGCTTTAATCCTAGGTGGTTGCTCTGCTCTGAGACTAGAGCCATTTCCCAGTGGCAGTGCATCACTTTCATTTAAGGTGATGTGAGAGGGAGATTCAGTGGCTGCATATAGAGCTTAAAGTGATTGTATAGTCTTTTTTTTATTATTAAAATAATAAACATGTTATACTGACCTGCTCTATGCAGTTGGTTTCACACAGAATAGCCCGGATCTTCCTCTTCTCAGGTCCCTGGCTGGACCTTCTGGCCCCTCCCTCCTGCTAAGTGCCCCCACAGCAAGCAACTTGCTGTGGGGGCACCCAAGCTGATCTTCAGCCCCGTGTATCCATTCAGACATGGAGCTGCCATTCAGCCCTGCCCCCTCTCTCTCCTGATTGACTAACTGAGTTTGTATGACAGCGGTGGGAGCCAATGGCGCCGCTGCCAATCAGGAGAGAAAGTCCTGAATTGCTGAGGCACTCATGGACATTGCTGGATAGAGATAGGCTCAGGTAAGTATTAGGGGGAAGGTCTGAGGGGGACTGCTGCACACAGAAGGCTTTTTATCTAAAATAAAAAAACCTTCTGACTTTTCAACCCCTTTAAGAAAAAGAAAAAGCAACTCCCTCAGCCCCCCTAATACTTACCTGAGCCCCATCTTGATCCAGCGATGTTACATGGGAGACTCAGCTGTTTGGGGCTCTCCCTCCTGATTGGCTGAGACACACAACTGGTGCCATTGGCTCCCACTGCTGTCAAACAAAGTCAGTGAGCCAATGAGGAGAGAGATGGTTGGGGCTGATTTGCGGCTCTGTGTCTGAATGGACACATAGAGCAGTAGCTTGTGTGCCCCATAGCAAGCTGCTTGCTGTGGATGCACTCTGCAGGAGCCAGGAACACCAGCCAGGGACCCAGGAAGAGCCGGATCTGGGCTGCCCTGTGCAAAACCAACTGCATAGAGCAGGTAAGTATAACAGTATAAAAAGTATTGGGACACATGCCTTTCCATGCACATTAACTTTAATGGCATCCCAGTCTTAGTCCATAGGGTTCAATATTGAGTTGGTCCACTCTTTGTAGCTATAACAGCTTCAACTCTTCTGGGAAAGCTGTCCACAAGGTTTTGGAGTGTGTCTTTGAGAATGTTTGACCATTCTTCCAGAAGGGCATTTGTGAGGTCAGACACTGATGTTGGAGAGAAGGTCTGGCTCGCAGTCTGCGCTCTAATTTATCCCAAAGATGATCTATCAGTTTGAGGTCAGGTTGTGCATGCCAGTCTGGTTCCCAAACTCACTCAAATTCATGTCTTTATGGACCTTGCTTTGTGCATTGGTCCAGATCACTTAGTGAAGGGGGAATTATGGCTGGGGGTTGTTTTTCAGGGGTTGGGCTTGGCCCCTTAGTCCCAGTGAAGGGAACTCTTAAGGCGTCAGCATACCAAGACATTTTGGACAATTCAATGCTCCCAACTTTGTGGGAACAGTTTAACGATGGCCCCTTCCTGTTCCAACATGACTGCGCACCAGTGCACTAACAAGGTCCATAAAGACAAGGATGAGTGAGTTTGGGGTGGTGGAACTTGACTGTCCTACACAGAGTCCTGACCTCAAACCGACAACACCTAGATATGTATACTGTGTATATATAGATAATTAGATTTCAATTTGTAAAAAGAAAAAAAAGTTTATTTAGATGTGGCACTCCATTCATTTGTTAAGTTGGACACCACTATTTTACTATTTTCTATGATTGTGCTGTATGTGCTGACTACTTTTCCCAGTTCAGTAGAGCTTTTCACTTTTATTTGGGAAGCCTTTTTTTGCCAAAAGTCATAAGGAACTTGGCCGTTCTATTAGTAATCTGCAATTGTTATCTTTAACCAAATGATTTCCAGTATGGCAAAGTATGTTTTTGACTCTCATTGACTTACGGAACTGACTGTGATCTGAGACACCAGAAAATTGACACAACAATGTAATACCATTGAAATAAATATTATATATTGGCTACTAATATACCATAATAATGATAGAAACATTGAGCTGAGCAGTAGGTTAGTACAAAAAGCAGTCAGTTGGGTTAATTGTTGGTAAACTCTGAGGGTTTCAATCTGAAGGACAATCATTTTGATTTTGTTACATTCTATTCTACCATTTCATTTCACATACAAATTTTATTTTCTAGTTACTGTATATATAACCAACATATCAAGCAACAGACTAATTTGAAACAATATTGATTTCCAACACTTTAAAATGATAAAGTTACATGTATAAAACCATAAACCAGCAAGTAAACATTATTATTTAACCTAAAACATTTAGTTAAAAATGAAATCACATATTTCACCTAAAAAGTCAACTGACACTTTTAAAAAAAAGCCATACTGAATATGTGAAGCATGCAGACATTAATACAAACTGGTTTAATTTGCATTTACCTAAGCCATATTATGAATTTTGTTTGGTTACTAAGATTGCAGTGGTTTACTGCACTCTGCACACACAATCATTACATTATGCATTACATTATTAAAGACCTAAACGTGGAATTAAACTGTTAACAAAATTGTAACATGTGATCCAAAATGAGTAGGAGGAAGAGGGGAATGAGAGAGTCCCACAAACTAATGGGGTCTCTCAACCTCTTGAAAAAGTTGGGACTTCAGAGGCTAATAATAGGTGCTGATCTTGATGGAAATAAGTACAACAATCATCTAAAAAATATCATTTATTACATATATGCGTACAAAATATAACAATATACATGTATTTGATAAAACATGATAAATTCATGCACATAAGTCAATAAGACAGAGTTGATTAACCACTAGAGCCCCGATGCCTCTATTGACCAAGGCAGCTCATATATAATATATGACAATTCATGATAAATCATGATAAAAATCATACAAATATGGGGTTCACTGGTGGTAAGAGACAGAGACAGCGTGAGCTCCGTGAGGAGAGGCTGTTTGGTGGTATCACAGGACCGGACCCTTTTTGTTCATGCAACACTATTCTTTCTTAGCATTTGCCTCAAAGTGAGGAATGCACTGGATAGATTAATCCTTTTGTGACAAACGGATGTTCCCCACTACCTCATTTGTGACCACCAATTCATGCCTGGCGGCTAATAAGGGACTAACCATTGGAGCTATTTGTGATATGTTTTTCACATTAACTAGACACTCCATTCTGATCAAGGGGTGAAGCAACTAAGTAATGCCTGTTCTGTAGACAAGTTTTCAGGAATCGCCTGAGGAAGCGACCAAGCGAAACGCGTCACGATTCCACATTTACCACCAGTGAACCCCATATTTGTATGATTTTTATCATGATTTATCATGAATTGTCATATATTATATATGAGCTGCCTTGGTCAATAGAGGCATCGGGGATCTAGTGGTTAATCAACTCTGTCTTATTGACTTATGTGCATGAATTTATCATGTTTTATCAAATACATGTATATTGTTATATTTTGTACGCATATATGTAATAAATTATATTTTTTAGATGATTGTTGTACTTATTTCCATCAAGATCAGCACCTATTATTAGCCTCTAAAGTCCCAACTTTTTCAAGAGGTTGAGAGACCCCATTAGTTTGTGGGACTCTCTCATTCCCCTCTTCCTCCTACTCAATTGTATTTACAGGGATGTGGCAATAGTAGGACATAGAGTATCTCTCATTCTTTTTTATATGTGATCCAAAATCATGAAACCCTTTGGGAAAAGTAGGACACATGAGAGCTTTAAACATGATGTATTCCAGCAGTGTTATTAATTATTCTATTTAAATATGACATTGCCATAGTATTTGTTCAAGTATAAAATACAATTGCTAAAATCCAGCTTTGAAAAATAAGTAAATTCTAATAGATAGCAAATACAGCAATATAAGCATAGCTATGGTCAACTTAACAAGAAAAAATAAATGTTAAAAGAAAGTTTTTTCCATCGGATACATCCATATTTGGGAATTCTGACCAATGGCAAAATCATACAAATAATAGCATTTTTTCTCCACGAACACACTAAAGGTGTTGTAGTTCGAGTTTGTTACACCTGCATTAGAGAACAAAAAGTTACTTTGACACTCAATCAAGTCAATTAAGTGCATATCTTCTTAGAGTCCTTTGTGTCCTGTCTGTGCAAACACACCAAAACCATTCCATTATTCAGTACTGCTTATCACTGCTTAGAGCATCTTGCACACTGAATGATAAAAAATATAATAAACTCTATATTCTATTTGTATTATAATAGGGACAGCACCACTAAAAAGGAAAGCACAAAGATGAAAGAAAATTCGGAGAGCTTTTTCTAACCTTGAAGCAGAGACAAATTAGGAGGGGAGGGGAGGGGGGGGGGGCATCTAACTTCCAATGTCAATGGTAATTCTTGATTGTTTATCAATTTAACTAACCGATCTTTGGTTTTTCCTATGCCAGGCATCCTCACACTTCAGTGGAAACCCTACTACTATTGCTAAGCTTCTAATTACTAGCTGACAATCATGGCAAGGAGATGTGAAAAACATGCTGTGATGGAATATTTGACATAGTCCTGGAACGAGCACTAAATTGTTAAGTTCTGCGGTACTCTTTTAATTGAAACTGTTCTTTGCTGCCAAACAGAACAAAACATGGTTGGCATGCTGGTGGTGATGAGATCTTCTCTGTTCTGTTAGCTGCTGGAGGTGAGATGAGATCAGCTAAAAATAATTTAAAGCTGGAAATGTCCCTCATATTATCCCTATCTTTTTCATGTATGTAATGAAACCCTGATAACAGCAACATCAGCTGGAGTCTGTGCATGTTTGAAGGTTCTTCCAGTGGAGCATTACATTTGTTTTATATTTGGCATATATTTTTTTGTCAAAGCTTAACTATACAAGCTTAAGTTAGGAGCTGATTGGCTACAATGCACAGCTGCACCAGACTTTGCACTTTCCAGTTTTAATAAATCAATCCCTTAGAGTGGTTCTAAAGGCAGAAGGTTTTTTTTTTATCTTAATGCACACTATGCACTACGATAAAAAACTGTCCGTGTGCAGCAGCTCCCTCAGCACCCTAATACTTACATAAGGGATTCAGCTGTCCGGGATTCTCCCTCCCGATTGGCTGAGACAAACAGCTGGTGCCATTGGCTCCCATTGCTGCAAAACACAATATATATATATATACTGTATATATATATATATATATATATATACTATACTACCAAAAGTATTGGGACACCTGCCTTTACATGCACATGAACTTTAATGGCATCCCAGTCATAGTCCATAGGGTTCAATATTGAGTTGGCCAACATTTTAGAGATGTAACAGCTTCAACTCTGGGAAAGCTGTCCACAAGGTTTGGGAGTGTGTCTTTGGGAATGTTTGACCATTCTTCCAGAAGCGCATTTTTGAGGCCAGGCACTAATGTTGGACGAGAAGTCCTGACTCACAGTCTCTGCTCTAATTCAGAGAGTCTGGACTCTCTGCAGGCCAGTCAAGTTCCTCTACCTCAAACTCACTCATCCATGTCTGTTTGGACCTTGTTTGTGCACTGGTGCACAATCAAGTTGGAACAGAAATGGGCCATCCCCAAACTGTTTCCAGTTGGGAGCATGCTGATGCCTTAAGAGTTCCCTTCACTGGAACTAAGAGGCCAAGCCCATTCCTTGAAAAACAACCCCACACCATAATCCCCCCTCCACCAAATGATTTGGACCAGTGCAAAAAGCAAGGTCAATTAAAGACATGGATGAGTGAGTTTGGGGTACAGGAACTTGACTGGCCTGCACAGAGTCCAGATTTTAACCCGATAGAACACCTTTAGGATGAATTAGAGTGGAAACTCTGAGCCAGGCCTTCTTGTACACCATCAGTGCCTGGCCTCACAAATGAGCTTCTGGAATAATGGTCAAACATTCCCATAGACACACTCCTAAACTTTTGTGGATAGCCTTCCCAGAAGAGTTGAAGCTGTTAAAGTTGCAAAGAGTGGGCCAACTCAATATTGAACCCTACAGACTAAGACTGGGATGCCGTTAAAGTTCATGTGCCTGTAAAGGCAGGTGTCCCAATACTTTCAAATATATATATATATATATATATATATAGTTGTATAAATATATAATACACTCAGTATATATTTAAAAAAACATTCTAAACGTTATATTGGTCAATTTAACAGATAATCTGAATTAAGATAAAATCTGTAGCTTCAGTTGCACATTATTGTAATCATTTGACAAACAATATTTTTATATTATATTGTATAAAGACTGTATGGCTATAGAATGTATAACCTCAGAAAGAACAAAGAATCTGTATATTTTGAAACTATGTAATTATACAGGTTTTTGCCTTCACTAAAAAACAGACCCATTGTATCTCTTCGTACAGCAACACAACAGCCACAACATATATGCTCTTTTTTATAGGCACCTACTATTTCTCATGCTCTCTTAACGTGACACTTGTAAACACATACACAACTTTTAACTCCTGTCAATTCATACCTAAAATTTTAAATAATGTTTGATCATTTGGTGATGAATAGCAATATTTTAAATGTTTGTTCTATGACTTTAGGGGTTTGTAAATCAGATGATTTGGTTTATTGTAAGCATGTTGTAGGGTCACTGCATAGTCAGCTATCCTCAGGGTACCATCTGGTACTGCATCCCATTTACACCTACTTAGCATAGCTAGCTTATGTCTCTTCATTTTGATATAACAATGATTATTAAAATGCCTTTATACCTTAAGGTCTTGTTCACATGGGCTTCATCTTGTATAAGAACAGTATGTACCGCAAGCTTTTGGCAAGCTAATACAAAGTATATGAGAAGCTTTCATCAGGCTTTGAGCAGCTTTGTTAATTTCAATTCCAGTTTGAGAATGTTGAACACAGATCTTAAACCCCAATTGAACTTTGAGTAAAAATGAACTTAATGCATTCCAGGTGTATAAAAACAAATGTTCCATTTTTTTTTCTCTTTTTAAAAGTCAGCCACGGCATGAAAAGAGTGGGACCTTAGTTTTTTTTTTTTTTTTGGGGGGGGGGGATTAATTATCTCTTAAAGCTCTTTAGTCGGGTGGGGTTATGAGCTTTCCTGATTGCACAGCTATAGTCCTGACTCTAAGTAGGTAAGTTGGACCTCTGCAGTGTGACTACTGCTTACCTGCAGAGTGTTGACTTTTGCAGCAGCTGGCAAGGGACAGGCTTTTTCACACAGACTGTAACTTTGAATGAAATGAACTGTAAATCATTAAACACCTTGTGATTTTAAACACTAGGGATACATGTAGCTAATTTAAATGTGCAGTTTAGTGGGCTTTAATGGGAGCCCTGACTGTCCCTTCAAGCAAGCAGGCTCATCAGGCTTTCAACAAACTTTATATGGTACTGAAGCTCGCTGACACTTGCTTGAAGCACCTTCATTAAAATGTGCACTTTGCATGCTCCATGGTGCTGAAACTCGCTGATACTTGCATGAAGCACCCTAATTAAAACGTGCACTTTGCATGCTCCATGGTGCTGAAGCTCGCTGATAATTGCTTGAAGCACCCTCATTAAAACGTGCACTTTGTATGCCCAATGGTGCTGAAACTTGCTGATACTTGCTTGAAGCAACCTTTATTAAAATGTGCACTTTGTATGCCCAATGGTGCTGAAACTTGCTGATACTTGCTTGAATCACCCTCAATAAAATGTGCACTTTGCATGCCCAATGGTGCTGAAGCTTGCTGATACTTGCTTGAAGCACCCTCATTAAAATGTGCACTTTGCATGCTCCATGGTGCTGAAACTCGCTGATACTTGCATGAAGCACCCTCATTAAAACGTGCACTTTGCATGCTCCATGGTGCAGAAGCTCGCTGATACTTGCTTGAAACACCCTCATTAAAATATGTGCTTTGCATGCCCAAAAAGTTACTAAATAGTACTTTAAGGGCTTGTTTACACCTACCTAATCACTGAGGAGTGACCTACTACGTTCAGGTTGCTCTTCAGAAAGCATTTGACAAGTGGTGAAGAGGCATTGTGTCACCTACTCATCACCTGTTTCAACCCCCTAAATACCAGAAAACCGCACTGTGCATGCTTGAGTGGCAGTTGCAGCATGGCCCTATTCACTTAAATGGGTTGCGTTCAGCAAATGGTACCAACCCTCGAGTGCAACAGGGGGTATCATTTCGGACATGGCATATGTGAACCCCCAGCCGCTGTCTCTGTAGAAAAAGGGGGAATGGTTGAGGCTCTCAACCTCAGGGTTTGACCATCCCCCTATTCGCAAGTAAATGAGCTGCAAGGGCTTGTGTATCCTTATTTATTTCTTTGAAGAGTGACCTGCATTCAGGTTGCTCTTAAGTAAGCATATGAAAGGCAGTAAAAAGCATTTCCTCCCCCACACCTGCTTTAACACCTCCTAAATACCAGACAATTGTGCCAAAACTGTGTGTGTTGTGCGCTGTTGCTAGGTGGTTGCAGTGCGGCTGCATTTGCTTAAATGGGTCCTGCTCAGTGGGTCGTGCTCAGTTCCTGCTGCAGCATGTGTACACCCCCTGATGTTGCCTCTGTAGCAAACGAGGAGTGGTTGAGGGGTGTTAAAAATGTGGTTCTACCACAAGGATTTTCACAAATCACAAGTGTAAATGAGCTCAAAGTGTCTGTTTACACCTGCTTTACTGTTTAAAGAGTTATCTGAATTTGGATCTCTCTTCAGAGAGAAATAGACAGGCAGTGAGGAGGCATTGTATCACCTTCTCACTGCCTGTTTTACCCCCCTATCTACCAGACAACCTGGGTTGTGGCACCGCCCCATTCACTTGCATGGGTCGCACTTGGTAGTTGGAATCACCCACTAAGTGCAACAGGAGGTATCATTTTGTTTACAGCTAGGTACCAAAGCATCATAGCCATGAAGCAAAACATTTTGGTCATAGCATATGTATACCCCCTGGGCCATTGCCCCTGCAGGAAAGGGGGAGCAGCTGGGGGGCGGGCAGTAAAAAGGTGGTTTAATGGTGGGGTTTTACTGCTTCTCCCCCTTCCCCAATTGCAAGTGTAAACAAGCCATTAAGGCTTCAATAGAGCTCACCAAAAGCTCTGCAAACACTTTTTAAAAGCACTGCTCCTGTACAATGTGAACAGGGAAAAATGGACAAGCCAAGACAACAGGCGGTATTCAGCTCAGCCATAAAAAGAAATGCTGCAAAAGAGGGAGGATCATCCATACTGCAACATGGATTCGTTTTACGCAGGGGTCCATCTCATATTAAAAATGTCAGCTTTTTTTGTTGGAGTTGATGATATAATGTATTTTTAATACATTAAAAAGTTGATGTTAAAACATATAATAAACCTTATGTAATTCATCCTTGAATTTCAAGCATTAAAATAGTCAATAGCTTCCTCGAAGCAGACATTTAAATGTTAGCAAAGCACATCCAAAATATGTCACTGCCCTTTACTATGCAAATAAGTGAAGATCTCACCAGACAATTTGTGTGCACCATTATATCCGAATGACATTATAAGACAAATGAGCTACTGGTAACAAAAAGACAAGGGTATTTTAAATGAAAAAAATGTGTTAGACAAAGATTGATACTGCTCGAAAAACTCCAAATTTTGCTCACAATCAAACTGTTCTGGATTTTTTTTTTATTACAGCTTCCATTAGAAAGATTATCCAGGGTTTTACAAATTTTTTGCTAATTCTGTTATTCATTGTAGCAATCTTCAAAACTATTTAAAATGTTTATCTATATGATGAACTGGTGCTATAAATTAGTGCTGTTTCTTTATTTTTATTTTTTTACTAAAGATGAAAATATGCCTCTGATGAACCAGCTTCTAAATCTGACTCATGAGGACAAAGGCCAGATATGTAAATGAGCTGCAATGATTTTATGTACAGCCAAGTTGTGGCACCTGACTCTTTCCTACTGTGAATTGGACCACATACTGCCTATACATTTTCTAGAGGATAATACAGAGAGACGTTTATGATAAATAGCACACAGGAAAAGGTGAGTATCATAGCAAACAGATGCTGCTTTACATTTATCCACACTATGCCAGAAATGACAGAATCATTTTGGTTACAGCATGTGTGTGTGTGTGGCAACTTTAAGATCATCTTCCAGTTTTCTGAAGGGGGAGCTGAACACAGAAGGTTTCTTACCTTAACCACTTGATATGGCCTATTTCTGACACATGTCGTTTACAAGTTAAAGTCAGTATTTTTTGCTAGAAAATTACTTACTCAAACATTATATATATATATATATATATATATATATATATATATATATATATATATATATATTTTAGCAAAGACTCTGGGGAATAAAATGGTGGTCATTGCCATATTTTACGTCACACGGTATTTTCGTAGTGGTCTTTCAAACGCAATTTGTTTGTAAAAAATACATTTAACTGAATTTATAAAAAAACTTAACAGTAAAGTTAGCCCAATTTTTGTGTATATTGTGAATGATGATGTTACACTGAGTAAATAGATACCTAATATGTTACGGTTTAAAATTGTGGAATGGCGATAAACTACGGTACTTAAAAATCTCCATAGGCGCTGCTTTAAAAATTTTTAATGGTTACTTTACTGTTTAATAGTTACCATTTTAGAGTTACAGAGGCAGTCTTTTCTAGAATTATTGCTCTCACTCTGACGATCGCGGCGATACCTCACATGTGTGATTTGAACACCGTTTACATTTGTGGGCGCAACTTACATATGCATTTTCTTTGGAGCACACGGGGACGGGGGCGCTTTAAATATTTTACTTTCTTTCTATTTATTTTATTTTATTTTTTATTTTTTTTCACTGTTCCTTCAAAAAAAAAAAAAAAAAAAAATTCTGATCACTTTTATTGCTGTCGCAAGGAATGTAAACATCTCTTGTGACAGTAATTATATCAAGGTAAGCCGCGCTAAGCAGTGAATTTGTGCTATAACACACAAAATATTATATATGGTGAAAATACCAAGTTAAATACTTGAAATATACAGTGAATAAAAATAATAATAATAGCAACAACTTGAATGTGACATACACAAATGTGACAAAAATCAACAGTGACAAATAAAAATGTCTACAAGGTCAAAATTGATCTTGACCACAAAAACTGCTGGAAAACTCATTGGTGGAGGTCACTATCTTTCACTTCAGCTCTTTATTCCTTATTAAGTGGATTGCACTTAAGGTGTAAATTTCACCATTGGGTGTACATTTGTGATATAGGCACCCATAAGTGTTACGCTATGTGATCTTGTATAATTTTTTACATGCACGTGGTCCATGTTTGTTGAGCCTTTCCTGTCGTCTGAGGTTGGAATTTATCCAGAGGTCTATCCTATTGAGGATCCTGGGAGTACACACCTTTGAATCAGGCACTTGATATACCTCAATCTGGTGAGCAGTCTGCGTATCTAGTGGCTGTTCCTTGCAATAGGAGTGATCTAACACTTTGGAATCTCACACGGACTACTGGATTGATCCCCAGGAGTTTTCCAGCAGTTTTTGTGGTCAAGATCAATTTTTACCTTTAGACATTTTTATTTGTCACTGTTGATTTTTTGGGTCCTTATAGGGACTATTGAACTTTAATTAACTCTGCACACAACTTTCTTTACACACTTCCTGGTTGGGTGTATGTCACATTCAAGTTGTTGTTATTATTATTATTTTTATTCACTGTATATTTTAAGTATTTTCACCATATATAATATTTTGTGTGTTATAGCACAAATTCACTGCTTAGCACGGCTTACCTTGATATAATTTTTGTTTAAGTGTTTGTTACACTATAAGCTGCTGCTTATTTGTACATTAGCATAGCGCAGTTATCTTCCAAATTTACTTATCTCTTGTGACAGTAAAAGGCAATGACAGATACTCCTTATAGAGGGACCCCAAATCCTACCTTTGCACTTAAAAGCATTCTAAACACCAAAACCTGCATTTTTGAATACTGTCAATTTTTTAAAATTGGCACCATTGGCAGCCAAGTAAACGGGGAAGTGACATTGTGATGTCGCTTCCGGGTTACTTCATCGGAGACCCAATTGAAGCAGACTCCGTTCAGGACTTCATTCGGAACTCTGACCAGCCAGACTGTGACCAGCCGGCGGACATGCTGGCTGGTTGCTCGGGTCTCCCAGTGTGGCAGAAGGCGGCAGGAGGGGCTCCCTGTGCGGGTGCTTAGCTGCATCTGTTGTTATCATCAGAAAGCAGAACAAGGGCTCTAAAAAATGGTACTTTAGCTGCAGGTATCTCAAGCCAATGTACAGGTACGTCAGTTAGCAGGAAGCGGAAAAAAAAAACTTTTGCCTTTGCAACCATTTTAAATTGAAGAAAAAAGGATTTCTGCCACACAGTATTTATTTAATACTATTGACTTTGGAAGACATACAATGTATACACTCAAAAATAAAATAAAGGAGTACACTGTGTTAGGCCCCTTTGACACAATCGGAGCGATCGGGGCCACCTGTCCTTTTTTCAGGTGGACCAGATCAGGCCACCCATTCTCCTCTATTGGGAGGCGGATGTCAGCAGACATGTGTCCGCTGACACCTGCCTGGCACCTGATACGACAAGATCTGCTGAAAGCAGATGGATGGAGATACGTTCGCCATCCATCCTGTGGGTCAGATCAGATAGGACCGGACAGGCTGCTCATTTTAATCCGATCTCCCCATAGAGAAGAGTGGGATTCTGACAGGTCTGTCTCTACACAGTAAGTGGATCAACAGAGCGATCCCCGCTGAGCAAGCGGAGTCTGTCAAAATGGATCCACTCCATGTGAAAGGGGCCTTAACTTAGCAAAATGAGTGTTCACCAAGTTTAATAAATACCATAAAGCTGTTTTCATTTCAATTAGCTAATCGTGAACAAAAAAATGTTTTTAAAAATCAATAAATAGGTATTCCAGGTAAATACATTTGTACAATATTAAAGTGGACCTGAACTAAAAAATATGTTAATATGTTATAGGAAACTTATAGAAATGTCAATTGTACCTAAACAGTACCCTGAAGATTGTACCTTTTGTCTTGAATTCCTTCTGAAAATAACAGCGTACTTCCTGGTATGTGAGGATGCCTAGGCACTCCTTTGAATAAAGCCTTATAACTGTTTATCTGCAAAGTTAGGCCTAAGGTTGGGTACATGCAGGCCAAATATTAGCCAGTTATTATTGGTTCAACAGGAACCGGACAACATCTGTCTTTCTTTCTCAAAGAAGCCCATCTAATGACCGGCTTTTGTTGAAGGGACATGCTGGAAATCAGCATCCAATCAACACTAGCAGCCAATAGCTGTGAGTGCTGATCAGTGTATTATTGCAAGGGGGCAGTCCCTCTGTGAGAACACATAGGCACAGCGAGGGAGATAGCCTCACTTAAATGGCTGTCTGTTTGTTTTTTCCTTAAGCCAACTGGCTTGAACAAAAAAATAAACTTTTTGTGTGTACCAGGTTTCAGACACTGTTCCTCTGAATCAGGAGATTTGGAGTGGGAATATGTGATGTCATATCTGTGCTGTTCTTTGTTCTCTTTGCTGGAGGCTTTGACATGAGAAAGTAAAACTGCTTCTTTCAAGATCATTTAAAAGTGGTCTTTGAGTTGATTTTACCAAAGTTGAGCTGTGCACACTGTGGAGTTGAGGCTATAGGCTGTTTACTTTGCAGGGGAATTTACCCCATGTTAGTGAATAAGGGTAGGCTCTTCTGACTTTATAATTATTATTAATTATTATTATTTTTTTAATTTGCTTGCACATGATTGAGTATCCTTTGAAAAGTAAATTTAAGCAAAACAAAAAAAAAATTCCATTGCAAAGGGCAAATTCCATTTCAAAGTGATTAGCCTATTTAAATCAAACCCTTTGACAATTCTCCTATAGTTTAATTATTTGAGAAGTCACAAGGTGAGTGTGAGACAACAGCACAGCCAAGAACTTCACAGAAATCATATTTACATGAAAATGTCATCTCTGAGTCAGTATCTAAATCCAGAACATAGAGGTTGACCTTGAGTATGCTTGAACAGAGATGTCACCAACCTTCAGAGAAGGTAGCCAGATGAAGATACTATCAGGTGAATTGTTGCTGCATATACTCTACACACTCCTGTCTTTCTTTCCCCTTTACTATCTGTTGTATGTCCTATTCCTATTGCTCAGCACCTTCATCCTGCTCTATCCTATTCTATCCTATCTTCTATGCTCAGTCTGGCACTAAGAGCATCTAAGGCCCATAAATCCACACAGCAGGCTCCTGCTAGTCCTGAAAATTTAGAATGCATGCACTTACGAAAAATATATCCTGACAAGCTGTCCATTTATGCTATATTACACTAATTATCTGCCGATGCTTTTTTCACCTCACTACCTTTATTGGCTAACTGGCAACCATTATATGTTTCTTGGTTGGGGCATACCACACTTGTTAACCTTGTTGGCCACGATCCTCTAGCTATTTTGTGTCCCCCCCATAGTGGTTCCTTCTTATTACCTGCATCTCCTGCAATGTGGGGCACAGAAGTATGTACGGGGCTCAGTAAAATCAATAGTTTCTTGAACTTTGCTCACACGCCATAAGTTGTCCGGAGGCTTGGGAGTACCTAACTTTGCAAATTATTATCAGGCTGTTCGGCTAGCCCAAATTTTAATATATCATAACACCACTTAGGTTTCATTATGGGTTGGACTTAAAGCTGCTGATTTAGACCCTGTATCGATTGACAAAGTATTATGGTTATGTAAATCTAAGCGACAGTTTGCTGATAGCTCAATTACTCTTCATTAACTTTCCCTTTGGAATAAACTTAAAGGCCCCTTAAGCTTAAGTCACCTCACTTCTTTTGGTATCCTTTTATAAAAATCCATAATTTTACCCAGTCTAATCTGGTCCAATTTCTTTCCAACATTGGAAAAGGTTAGGTTTAACAGGCCTGAGGACTTCTCCTTTACCTCCCTATGCTAGTAAATGGACCTTGAATTTGGGTTAAGGATTGGGATCATCTTTGGGTTACAACCGTTACAACTGTTGAAACTAATTATAATGTTTTAATCTTTTGGTATTTGGTGCCATCAAGAATCATTCAATTCTTACCAACATACTGTCCCGAGTGTTTTCAGAAATGTGGAGAATGAGTGCCCACATTTGGTGGTTTTTCCGGTTGTGCAGCAATTTTTGGTTAAAATATATTTTTTATAGTAATTGTACATGCAAGTCCCTTTAGACTGCCTTTTTGTAATTATGCAATAAAGTTTTTCGCTTTTTCCATGTATCTTTTGCTTCATACATTTTGTAAATTTTCTATGTAACCCTATTTACAAGGCATCTCAAACATTCCCTCTCCCTCGTTCTTTTTGGGAAAATGCTTTTTTAGGATTGTTTCCAGTTTTTTTGCAATTTTTGGTTGAGTTTTTCCAAATTATATCTGTTTTAGTTAAAAACTAAACTAGTTCCAGACCTTGCACTTTACTAAACAATTGTGCTCATGATCTCACGAGAGCCCACATGAAACTTATGATACTGATCTTGACAGCTTCTAAACAAACTGTTGCAAGAGCTTACAGTTTGGGTGACCTTGACCAATACAGTTGAAACTAAAAACAGAGTTACACGGGCAATGATTCACAGCAAAATCGAGGCTACACTCACAGATACAGTCTCTAAACATCTTAAGGTCTGGCAGCCTTGAGTGGACAATTTCTTGACACCTAGCGTTGACTCTTCCCTTCTTGAGCCCTGACCTTTTATTTTCAGTTGATGTGGTAAACATAGCTTTGGCCTCTCAGACTCAGTTGACCTCCTACCACTGCTTATCTCTGTCTCTCCCCTCCTTTCTCTTCCTTTTCTTCTCTAACCCTCTTCTTTCTTTCTTTCTTTCTTTTCTTTTTTGCCTTTCCTTTTTTATTTCCATTTTGAGAAAGTTTTGCATTACAACTTAAAAGTAAACCTTGCACTTCTAAATACTAAGACCGATCCTTTGACATGCTTATCTATGATGATGGGTATTGGTTAACTATGTTTTCTGGGGTTTTGTGCTCCGGCTGTTTGATTCTGATTTGTATTACTTTGTATGTCTATACGCTATGCTTTTGCATAGCACTCTGTTGTATTTATCATATTTTGAGTGGGTGCAAGTCCCACCTTATTGTAATCTTTAATATGCTTTGGTTATATAAATTTTCCATTTTTTGCCTAATAAAAAGACTGAATGAGAAGAAAATATAATTAAAACTTTTCCTGCTTTCTAGTGTATTTACCTCTTGATGTATCACATATTTCCCTTTTGAAGGATTTTGTTTCATTTCTTGCTCCCATGACAACTGAAATTTGGATTTGCCTTTACTTTCTTTCTCTTTCCTCTGTCTATTTCTGTGTGATCTGAGTTCTTATTTTGCCTTTTTAGCCACATTCCTACCTTTATCAATGTCAGCTACTTCTTCATTTTAAGAATCTCAATATTCATAAATTCTTATCAGTTTTAGGAAATTCTATGTAAGAGCCTTTCTCTATACCATATGGAGCATGTTTTGCTGAACCTAAAATTAGATACTGCTTCAAGCCTTTTTTTAATATACAGATGCTTAGAAGGATATTTTATATAAATAACGAAATGCAGAAAAAATGGTTTAACAAGAATTGATTTTTTTTTTTACCTTGAATTTTATTGCACCTTTAATGGTCCTAACAAGCATGTCTTGCTCAGGGATAACATGAACAGAAAACAAACAGATGTAATTTTGTTATTAATGCACTAATTTCACATTTCATACCTCAGCTGTATGTTCTGCCACAGCTGCCAAAATCTTTAGTCTTTTACTGCTCTTGCCTGAGCATTTCCAACAAGCAGCTGTTCAATATCTGCAGGTTTTGCTAAACAATGCAATATGAGATGGGAGCAATTACAAATTAAGCTCTGCAGAAGTGAATAATGATTGATGTGCTGCTTCTCTAATATAAGTTAATTTATGTAAGAAATATTACTTTGTCAAATTTAAAAAAACGCATCTCTGTGCAATGGGTCTGATTTACTAACGTGTGGTGAGGTGAAGTGAGGTAAACACAAACCTCCAATGAAGTGCAGGTGAAGTAAAAAATATCCTCCTTTGGCTTCTGGTTGGCTGTTTGAAGTTAAAGTGGACCTTAAGTCAAAAGTGAAAGTACCAATGACTCTCTTTTTCCTTATTAAATTTGAAGTGTATTTTTTTTTTTTCAGGTAGCTGGTACCTTTTTTTGGCAAGTACCTGCTCCCACTTCCTCAATTCTCACCTAGGCCAGAATAACGTCTGCATGATCTTGCTCCTGTCCCAGGAGGCTGCAGGACCAATCGCAAAGTGCTGCCATGCCTCACACATGCTCAGAGAGGATCCAGCTGTTAGACATCCGGAGGGTGGCACTGGATAGCAGAAGCTTAGTGAAGAATCAACCTTGTAGAAGGCAGTGCTTAACTCTATGACTTGGTATGTATTTGTTTACCAAGTAAAAAACACTTACAGTACATGAAACACATGCACTTTCTCTATGTTTGGTCTCTTTAAAAATGTTGATCCTTCTAGAAATACAGGGAGATCCATACTTTCTGTGGTGAGCTGACAGCACTGACCGTTCTGCAGTACAAAGATCAGTACAAGCCTGCAGTGTTTTTCAGCAGGCTTGAGTTATCCCCTGCTGGTTTACAAGAAACCTCCCCCTATCTTCAAGTAAACTCCCTTTTTTAATTTTTACCTATATGTAAGTCCATATTAAGGCTTAACTATAGGTAGTGTAAATATCTCCTAAACATGCATCGTTTAGGAGATATTTACTGAGCTAGCAGCCAGTTGCGTCACTGGCGCATGCGCTCTGAAGGAACAACCGCCCATGCTGTTTCTTCAGAGCAGTGTGCCATGACTGGCAGGCCTCACACACATGTATGGGAGTGACGTCATCGCAGCTCCGGCAAGTCAAAGAGCTGAAGCAATGAACCTGGAAGGAAGACTGGGTAGAGATGGACGCTGCCACCAGCGATGACATCGCATTATTGGAACGCTTCGCTTTCAGGTAAGTTTAACATATAGTTCTAGTATGCAATGCATATGAGAACATTATGCCTTTGCCTTGTAGGTAAGGAAAAAAAAGTGCAGCGGTTTACAACCGCTTTTATCTCCATGGCACAAGAAGAAGCTGTTCTTTAGTCCAAAAGGGGATTTGTAATCTTACCTGGAATTTCTGTGTAGTAAAGGCAGCATTGTCAGTTTCCTACAGAAAGTTAAGAGCTATATATAGAAATGTATATAATTTTTAAATCACCTACATTTTTAAATCGTGTATATGTATGAAAAGTAGTATACCTAAAAACTGAATGAAAAAAAAACAAATCTTAAGATATATAGTAAAATTATTTGATAGATAGATAGATAGATAGATAGATAGATAGATAGATAGATAGATAGATAGATAGATAGATAGATAGATAGATAGATAGATAGATCAAACTTTATGGGCTTTTTATATTATGACCTAGATTACAGATGAGAAATGCTGTTCATCAAAAGGAAGCCTTTGGGCAGGATTACAAGACATTTCTTATTGTCCACAGATTGTTCACTCAATGTCACACCTATTTTGATTGATTTATCTATGCTCAGTCAGAAATATAATTAAATCTTGCCTTGTTAG
Organism: Pelophylax lessonae; assembly: GCF_965119305.1. Lineage (NCBI taxonomy): Eukaryota > Metazoa > Chordata > Amphibia > Anura > Ranidae > Pelophylax > Pelophylax lessonae. The sequence goes on along the minus strand of NC_138769.1, from coordinate 181,171,621 downwards.
AGGTGTCTGAAAGCATGACTTAGCCACTGCTATGCTTGTGAACTTAAAATAGAGACTGCATGTATTTTTCAGAAAGTCTTCACTTTTTCGGCAGGTCTAGAGATAAGAAGAAAAATGCAGTTTTGAGCCATATTGCATTAGTTAGATAAATGTGTCGAATAGATTGCTGATTTTTAAAAAAATTAATCGTACGAATTTGTGAATAAGGCAGATTTGAAATGATATACATAATACGTTTTTTCATCAGGCATAAAAACTGCACAGATTTCACTAAAACCAGCCACATTCTCTAATGCAAGGTTAACAGAGGTTATCAGCACCTAACGACGTGCAAGGTGGTGTGCAAACTGTTAGAACTATGGATCATTACACTGTATAAATACGGGATAGATAGATAGATAGATAGATAGATAGATAGATAGATAGATAGATAGATAGATAGATAGATAGATAGATAGATAGATAGATAGATAGATAGATAGATAGATAGATAGATAGATATTTCATTTTTATTTGTATTGGAGGGTTGGATAATGTATAATTAACCGCTTAAAGACCGATATAGAGATATACTGCTTCAGGCTGACTCTCCTGCTCAAACCGCCATACCCGGGCGCGTGCGTGTGCCACCGGTGGTGTGACCCGCTCTCTAGCCCTGCAGCTAAGCAATGGGTCTGGCGGCCGTGATGGCCACCGGAAACCTGACGATCGCTGCAGGGACTGACAGAAGCCAGTGTGTCGTTGTAAACACGGCACACCGCTGATCTGTCACTGATTGAAACAGGGCTCCTGTGTTCCTGTTATCTCGGAACACAGGAGCCCTGTTTCCATCCACCAAGTCTGTCCCCCACACAGTTAGAATCACCCCCTAGGTACATATTTAACCCTTTGATCGCCCCTGGTGTAAACCCCTTCCCTGCCAGTGTCATTAGTACAGTAACAGCATATTTTTAGCACTAATTACTGCAGTAATGTCACTGGTCCCTCAAAAGTGTTAGGGGTCTGCAGCAATGACCCTGTCCCGCTAAAAATCACAGACCGCTGCCATTACTAGTAAAAAATAAATAAATAAATAAAAATATTATATTATATTATATTATACACCTCACTGGAGGGGGGAACCTTTAACTAGAGGCATCTCTCGTCTTGAGATGTCTTGGATTTATAGGATCAAAACTTATACACCTTTTGGGTTGAACGTTGACACAGAGGTGAATGCGTTTATTGACAATTCATAGGTGCTTTCCTTCTGATGGGGTTCGTGCAATTTTTGTAATTTTTCTTTCATTTAATTTATTCTCAAATTTATTGTAATAATTTTATATTTTTATTATAATTTTATTCATTTATACTATGGCCTAACCTTTGTCATGTTATTCCCAATATGGGCCCATATAGTACTATTCAATATTTTAGAATGATAATAAATTTAGTCATATATTATGAATAGGTACAATATCTATTAGGGCACACTTGATAGATTTATCCTTTATGGAAAGGTGTTTATTATAGCACTTAACTGTATTACAGTATTCAACTGTGTTTAGAGTCTTAGGGCTGTACTCAGTAATTGCCTTTTGGTGCAAATCCATCACCGGAATTTCCTGTTTATATTCAACAGTCACCCATGACAAATTATATTTGTATGATTTTAATTACAATTAAAGTTAGGGAATAGTGCTATTCTCATCCAATTTATCAACCTAAGTTATGTCCCGGTTTTCTGGTTTATAATACTGTATCTTATTACGGTGTTTATTTTCATTATTTACCAGATCCAGGTATTTTACATAACTTCCGGTTCCGGGTATCCCGGATTCTATGACATGTTGTTTACATCTTGATTGAAGCCTAGTATTCATTGGTTCCTGGTTGTGTAATCACTTCAGGTTCCGGAGTACCATAATCAACATGGCGGCAAGGGAACTGCCGGTCATTTGATCTTGTTTGAAGCCTAGCATTCATTGGTTCCTGGTTGTGTAATCACTTCCGGTGCCAGAGTACAATAACCAACATGGCGGTAAGGGAACTTCCGGTCATTGATTTGGCGGCTTCTTTGGCTATTTATAGGTGGCGTCAGCACGCCGCCCGTACCTTTGAGAACATCATCTTTGATGAAACGCATCAGGTCACGGCGTGCTGACGTAACCTTTACGCTATTGTCCTACGAAGGAACGGGTGAGCGGAGCCGTCCGGCCGGCGGCTCTTTACCTCTCTCCTTTTGGCATTTTTGATCTTCGATGTTTGTAAGTGTTTGCCCTTTTTACTAATAAATTGTCCGTGGGTTTTACGATATGGTCTGCCTTCTTATAATTGTTGACATCATCTGTATGCTGAGCCTCTACCAGTGTCCCCAGTGGAAGTATTTTGATCGGTCTTGGAACCTCTCTGCCTTATAATCACTTGGAGCTGGTAAGGGCATATGTATGTTAGCCCTCTTCGGTGGCACGGTTGGAATCTATATGCTCACTATATCTTTTCCTTTGGTAAGCTGCAGTCCTATCGGGGGAGGCTTTCCTGATTTTTGCTTTTTCTGAACACTTCTTATTACTCTGGTAAGGAGTATTTTCACAGGTCTGGAGGTGTCTGAATCTTTCACCATCACTATCCCAGCACCTTTCTGGCATTCCTATCACTTGGGGTGTTTATCCAATTTATTTGTGGTTTTACGCTATGGCGTTTGTATTTTTATATTTCACATGAACACCCAACACTGAGGAGATCCATCCAGGAATACGAGGTTCAATTGACGTCTATCTCCTGAGGACTTCCTGATTTTTCCTTTGGGTCTATATATTATTTGTTTCCGGTAAGCGGTACCTGCACAGTTATTTCATCAGACGTGCTGTTTGCTTATATACGGACTTTTATTTTGGACTTTATAACATACAATCATATATGTTTTCACTCTTTAGCGCAACTTATTTATATATTGTTTTTTAAGGTGTCGGTCACACTTGAAGTTGCAGCTTCACAATTTTTTGTTGGTCTAGCGCAGTTGTTCACATTTTCCTAAATAAATAAAAATGACATAAATCTTTCCCCTAGTTTGTAGACACAATACCTTTTGCGCAAACCAGTCAAAATACACTTACTGGGATTTTTTTCATCAAAAATATGTGGCAAAATACAAATTGGCCAAAAAATTATGAAAAAAAATTATTTTTTATTTTTTATTGGGAATGTTTTATAGCAGAAAGTGAAAAAATTGTGTTTCTTTTTCAAAATTGTCTGTCTTTTTTTTTTATAGCGCATAATCAAAAAAACGCAGAGGTGATCAAATACCACCAAAAGAAAGCACTGTTTGTGGGAAAAAAAAGGAGGTTTGGGTACAGCGTCACACGACCACACAGTTGTCAGTTAAAATAACACAGGCCTGGTCATTAAGGCAAGTCCTTCTGGTCCAGAAGTGGTTAAACAATACTTTTAACTTTACAATTCAATGGGCAGTTCCGGCCATTCTAAGATTTTAGGCTGGTGATGCTGATGTACTGCAATTTACATATAATATCTGCTTCTTACATTGCACTGGTCACCTTTTCTCAAATGACCAAAGAGATAAATTTACCTGAAAGCCATTTCTCTTCATCCTCCCACAGCGACTCCTCAGTACTCCAACAGTAAATCCTCAGGAGCAAGCCATTCATGTGTAAGCTCTGACAAACTGACACAAAGCTTGCACAGGGCTTTTAACTCCAACAGGCAAGCAGGATGATGGAGGAAAGCAGGGTACGCAAATATAAGTGCAGGAAGGGGTAAGTAGCTATTATTATATTCTGCCAATTTGCCCTAAATTAGTAAAGTGAAAAGTTTCCTTTAAATATTACCGTATATGTAAGCAAAGCATAAAGCATCTGCCTACTCAGTCAAAGTTATTGGTTCTTTTTTTAGACTGAACACAATATTTCCAAACCCCTGTGGCTCACTATGCATTAACCAGAAAAAAGGCTGCTGGAGATATATCTCAAATGAATGACTATATCAATATCGCCCTTCATCTGAACCTGTCAAGCTTTTACTGAAAATGCAGGCAGGCTTGAAAGATATTCCATGGAAGAATAATTGGCTTGAAGAAGTTTAGGGTAACAGCGTAGCATCAACCATTAAGCACACACTTATACTCAACTGTTTGTTAACAGATATAATTTTCAACCAAGAGATTATGTTTAAATGTCACTAGGTTTATTCTTAACCTGTCCCTAAATTAAAATCAGCATTTAGGTTTTAGGAGTCAGCTGGACATGACATATAAGTAATGAACAATAAGAACACCAAAGCATCACTTGGGATAATCGGGTTACATATAAGTAACAAACAAGTCATTTAGTATGATACAAGAGATAATGAAACTAGTATACATGCCCTCTTCTTCATCATCTTTAATAGCCTGGTGCAGTATACAGTGCTGAGTACACCTTATATAAAAAAAAAAAAAGAAATAGCAACTGGTATTGTAACCAAAGTTTATGTCTTTTGTACGAGAGATTATTTTCCTTCCTTTCGTCTCTAAGCAAGTGCACAGAGTTTCAGCCAGTCTGTAAGTTATTTTTACAGTCTTTTTCCATTAAACAACTACTTCACAGAGATTGCAGATCCTTCAAGCCTCTCTACTAAGGCTAGGACCCTGTCAGATAGGCACTTTCTGTGAACCAAGTGACTGACTCCACCTCTACCCTCAGCCGCTTTGCCAAATGTTGGCAGAAAGACATTTCACTTCTCTTCAGTGGAAGAATATATTTACCTTTCCTTTAAAGCCTCATTCTTTATAACACTATCATGTAAAGAAAGAGTGAGGCCCTGGATTTAACTACTTTGACTCAAACTCCTGTTTTGAGCGGATCTTGCCTATTCCATAACTTTAGGTCAGTACCACTAATTGCAGCTGAAATGTTGATGCCACGTCTGAATTTGTATGGGGTAAAGTTGAGGAGTTAACAGAGGAAAACATTATTTGTAACATTTTTCCACAGACGGATCAAACACCCTTAGAGATGCCTGATTGTTCAAAGTTTATAACATTATACTGGGTCAGTTACAGTATATTTATTCATTAAAGCTACTAGACGCAGAGTTACCAGTTGCTACTTTTTTTTTAAAGTTATTAGATGCAAAGCAAGCGCTATTGGTAATGCTAGTGAAGGAGCAACTATTGTCAAGAAAATGGAAAGATACAGCAGATAAAAAATTGTCAGCTGCAGCTCTAGGCACATCATACTGACAGTGTGTTGTGCATAACAAATGCAAACAGAATGCACCACTGTAAAAAGTTGTGTATGCATGGTTAACTAAGGAGTACATTTAACCTCCCTGGCGGTATGATTCTTTTGGATTTTAGGTGCTGAAAGCGGTACCATTATTTTGCATGTAATTCTCGTGAATGAGCAGCCCAAACCAACTGTATACATTTATTATATATATGTATGTATACATAATATATATATATATATTATGTATACAGTTGGTATGGGCTGCTCATTCACAAGAATTATGTATATATATATATATATATATATATATATATATATATATATATATATACGTGTATATATATATATATATATACACATATATATATATATATATATATGTACATATATATGTATATATATATATATATATATATATATATATATATATACGTATATTTACATAAAAAGTACAGTAAAACTGCAGGAAAGGGCACTGGGGGGCAATGTAATGTGATTTTTTTTTATTTTGAACGGTATCAGTGTGTTTGGTGTGTTTCACATTCAAATTTGCCGCCGGTTCCACCCCCCGACGGACGTCACGTCGCCAGAGACGGAAGCCGGGGCTCGCAGACGATCGGGAGAGAGCTCCGCCACCGCATACCACTCGCAGTCTTCGCTGGATCCCGGAGAAAAGGTAAGTTAAACCTCTTCCAGCATCCAGCGATCTTCCTAGCGCTACCCCGAGTGTGACTCGGGGTTACCGCTTTTGGCTCTAAAATCTTACCCCGAGTCACACTCGGGAATACCGCTAGGAAGGTTAAAGGGGGTCTGAAACTGTTTGTGAGGCATCACATGTTACCACACAAAATAAATTAGAATATCAAAGAGGAATAATAGAACTGTGCAACATGAGCAGCACAATGGCTTAGTGGTTAGCACTCCTGCCTCTAGCACTGGAGTCTTAAGTAGTGTTGAGCGAACACGGACTGTATTATTCGTGTTCGTACCGAATAATTGGATTTTTTTTACCCGAACATGGACACGGACACTTTACTGTATGTTCGGGTAAAAATCCGTGTTCGGTCGTTTTATTTCCGGGTTTTGCATGCTTTGGCGCTCTTTTCATGGCGGGCTTTCAACAGCCAATCAACAATCGTTTAACTGGTGTGCCTTAAGCCATCCCAGCCATGCCTGCAAATGTCTTAGTAGCTGTGATTGGCCGTCTGAAGCATGTGACCAAGTCTTTATAAGTTCGAGGCAGCCGCCGCAGCAGCGTCATTCTGCTGCTTAGCTAAGGGACAGAGCACACATCAATGTGCTGGCTGCTGATTAGGGAAAGATAGGCAGGAAAAAACCATTTGTGTCCGGATAGAATTGAGGGACAGGTCGGAGTGTTTAGGCAGGGCGAGTTGTAGGCATTTTAGGGATAGAGTCTGCTGAATTATAGGGTCAGTGTCTTCTACAAACTACAATCGATATTGCTGTGTGGGGGGTGGGGTGAATCTGCACTCAATCCTGATCTACGATCTCTTCTCAATCCTGTTAGGGACAGAGTCTGCTGAATTTTAGGGAAACTGTGTTCTACAAACTACAATCGATATTGCTGTGTGGTGTGGGATTGGAGATAGGCAGGTGTCAGTGATCCACATCCATTTTTCTGTGTGTGAGCTGCAGTGAACACAATCTTTTTGGGCTGCAGTGAACACAATCTTTTTGGGCTGCAGTGAACACAATCTTTTTGGGCTGCAGTGAACACAATCTTTTTGGGCTGCAGTGAACACAATCTTTTTGGGGTGCAGTGAACAAAATCTTTTTGGGGTGCAGTGAACACAATCCTTTTTGGTGTGCAGTGAACACAATCTTTGTGGGGTGCAGTGAACAAAATCCTTTGTGGAGTGCAGTGAACACAATCTTTTTGGGGTGCAGTGAACAAAATCCTTTTTGGGGTGCAGTGAACAACATCCTTTTTGGGGTGCAGTGAACACAATCTTTTTGGGGTGCAGTGAACAAAATCCTTTGTGGGGTGCAGTGAACACAATCTTTTTGGGGTGCAGTGAACACAATCTTTTTGGGGTGGAGTGAACAACATCCTTTTTGGGGTGCAGTGAACAAAATCCTTTTTGGGGTGCAGTGAACAAAATCATTTTTGGGGTGCAGTGAACACAATCTTTTTGGGGTGCAGTGAACACAATCTTTGTGGGGTGCAGTGAACACAATCTTTTTGGGGTGGAGTGAACAACATCCTTTTTGGGGTGCAGTGAACAACATCCTTTTTGGGGTGCAGTGAACACAATCTTTTTGGGGTGCAGTGAACACAATCTTTGTGGGGTACAGTGAACAGAATCTTTGTGGGGTGCAGTGAACACAATCTTTGGGGGGTACAGTGAACACAATCTTTTTGGGGTGCAGTGAACACAATCTTTGTGGGGTGCAGTGAACACAATCTTTTTGGGGTGGAGTGAACAAAATCATTTTTGGGGTGCAGTGAACAACATCCTTTTTGGGGTGCAGTGATCAAAATCCTTTTTGGGGTGCAGTGAACACAATCTTTTTGGGGTGCAGTGAACAAAATCCTTTGTGGGGTGCAGTGAACAGAATCTTTGTGGGGTGCAGTGAACACAATCTTTGGGGGGGTACAGTGAACACAATCTTTTTGGGGTGCAGTGAACACAATCTTTGTGGGGTACAGTGAACAGAATCTTTGTGGGGTGCAGTGAACACAATCTTTGGGGGGTACAGTGAACACAATCTTTTTGGGGTGCAGTGAACACAATCTTTGGGGGGTACAGTGAACACAATCTTTTTGGGGTGCAGTGAACACAATCTTTGTGGGGTGCAGTGAACACAATCTTTGGGGGGGTACAGTGAACACAATCTTTTTGGGGTGCAGTGAACAACATCCTTTTAGGGTGCAGTGAACACAATCTTTGTGGGGTGCAGTGAACAACATCCTTTTAGGGTGCAGTGAACACAATCTTTGTGGGGTACAGTGAACAGAATCTTTGTGGGGTGCAGTGAACACAATCTTTGGGGGGTACAGTGAACACAATCTTTGTGAGGTGCAGTGAACACAATCTTTGTGGGGTGCAGTGAACACAATCATTGTGGGGTGCAGTGAACTCAATCTTTGTGGGGTACAGTGAACACAATCTCATACTTCTGAAGATTTGAGGGTGCTGCCTGTTCCATACTCCCCCTACTCCTCATCTAGCCTTTTAGGGGTACAAACAATAGTAATTGGGGCCTAGTGTGGTTGTGTACGTGTGATATACATACACTTTTTTTGGATCATATTTTCTATTCCGCTATTTAATCAAAAACCTTTGGGGATCAGTTAAATTGGGGGATAGTCTGTGTTGGTACGTGTGAGAGAGATCCACCTTTCCAAGTTGTTGGGGTTCATCTCATACTTCTGAAGGTTTGAGGGTGCTGCCTGTTCCATACTCCCCCTACTCCTAGCCTTTTAGGGGTACAAACAATAGTAATTGGGGCCTAGTGTGGTTGTGTACGTGTGATATACATACACTTTTTTTGGATCATATTTTCTATTCCGCTATTTAATCAAAAACCTTTGGGGATCAGTTAAATTGGGGGATAGTCTGTGTTGGTACGTGTGAGAGAGATCCACCTTTCCAAGTTGTTGGGGTTCATCTCATACTTCTGAAGGTTTGAGGGTGCTGCCTGTTCCATACCCCCCCTACTCCTCATCTAGCCTTTTAGGGGTACAAACAATAGTAATTGGGGCCTAGTGTGGTTGTGTACGTGTGATATACATACACTTTTTTTGGATCATATTTTCTATTCCGCTATTTAATCAAAAACCTTTGGGGATCAGTTAAATTGGGGGATAGTCTGTGTTGGTACGTGTGAGAGAGATCCACCTTTCCAAGTTGTTGGGGTTCATCTCATACTTCTGAAGGTTTGAGGGTGCTGCCTGTTCCATACCCCCCCTACTCCTCATCTAGCCTTTTAAAGGGTACAAACAATAGTAATTGGGGCCTAGTGTGGTTGTGTACGTGTGATATACATACACTTTTTTTGGATCATATTTTCTATTCCGCTATTTAATCAAAAACCTTTGGGGATCAGTTAAATTGGGGGATAGTCTGTGTTGGTACGTGTGAGAGAGATCCACCTTTCCAAGTTTTTGGGGTTCATCTCATACTTCTGAAGATTTGAGGGTGCTGCCTGTTCCATACCCCCCCTACTCCTCATCTAGCCTTTTAGGGGTACAAACAATAGTAATTGGGGCCTAGTGTGGTTGTGTACGTGTGATATACATACACTTTTTTTGGATCATATTTTCTATTCCGCTATTTAATCAAAAACCTTTGGGGATCAGTTAAATTGGGGGATAGTCTGTGTTGGTACGTGTGAGAGAGATCCACCTTTCCAAGTTGTTGGGGTTCATCTCATACTTCTGAAGGTTTGAGGGTGCTGCCTGTTCCATACTCCCCCTACTCCTAGCCTTTTAGGGGTACAAACAATAGTAATTGGGGCCTAGTGTGGTTGTGTACGTGTGATATACATACACTTTTTTTGGATCATATTTTCTATTCCGCTATTTAATCAAAAACCTTTGGGGATCAGTTAAATTGGGGGATAGTCTGTGTTGGTACGTGTGAGAGAGATCCACCTTTCCAAGTTGTTGGGGTTCATCTCATACTTCTGAAGGTTTGAGGGTGCTGCCTGTTCCATACCCCCCCTACTCCTCATCTAGCCTTTTAGGGGTACAAACAATAGTAATTGGGGCCTAGTGTGGTTGTGTACGTGTGATATACATACACTTTTTTTGGATCATATTTTCTATTCCGCTATTTAATCAAAAACCTTTGGGGATCAGTTAAATTGGGGGATAGTCTGTGTTGGTACGTGTGAGAGAGATCCACCTTTCCAAGTTGTTGGGGTTCATCTCATACTTCTGAAGGTTTGAGGGTGCTGCCTGTTCCATACCCCCCCTACTCCTCATCTAGCCTTTTAGGGGTACAAACAATAGTAATTGGGGCCTAGTGTGGTTGTGTACGTGTGATATACATACACTTTTTTTGGATCATATTTTCTATTCCGCTATTTAATCAAAAACCTTTGGGGATCAGTTAAATTGGGGGATAGTCTGTGTTGGTACGTGTGAGAGAGATCCACCTTTCCAAGTTTTTGGGGTTCATCTCATACTTCTGAAGATTTGAGGGTGCTGCCTGTTCCATACCCCCCCTACTCCTCATCTAGCCTTTTAGGGGTACAAACAATAGTAATTGGGGCCTAGTGTGGTTGTGTACGTGTGATATACATACACTTTTTTTGGATCATATTTTCTATTCCGCTATTTAATCAAAAACCTTTGGGGATCAGTTAAATTGGGGGATAGTCTGTGTTGGTACGTGTGAGAGAGATCCACCTTTCCAAGTTGTTGGGGTTCATCTCATACTTCTGAAAGTTTGAGGGTGCTGCCTGTTCCATACTCCCCCTACTCCTCATCTAGCCTTTTAGGGGTACAAACAATAGTAATTGGGGCCCAGTGTGGTTGTGTACGTGTGATATACATACACTTTTTTTGGATCATATTTTCTATTCCGCTATTTAATTTAACTGGGCCTCCATGCGAGACCTGTGTGCCTTGTTGCGCTGTTTTGAGTACTCCACCAACATGGCCAGTGGCAATGACGCCGTTCTCAGCTTAACTATCCCACTTCTATGCCTCCTTGAAAAAACAATTCGGGCGATGATGGAAGAGGATGTGGCACAGGATGAGGAGGAGGAGGAGGATGAAGAGGTAACATTTCCAAGGCTTTCAGGGCAGTCATTCGCAAGGGGCTCCGAGGGTGGGTTCCTGCACACGCAAACGCCAGGGACGCAATTGTCCAGCAGGGGCACAGTTCTGGAGGATGAGGAGGATGAGGAGGAGGAGGAGCTGGAGGAGGAGATGGAACCATGTTCACAGCAGGGTGGCACCCAGGCCAGCTCATGGCCATCACTGGTGCGTGGCTGGGGGGATACAGAGGACACGGACGATACACCTCCCACAGAGGACAGCCTTTCGTTGCCTCTGGGCAGCCTGGCACACATGAGCGATTACATGCTGCAGTGTCTCCACAACGACCGCCGAGTTGCCCACATTCTAACTTGTGCTGATTACTGGGTGGCCACCCTGCTGGATCCCCGTTACAAGGACAACGTACCGTCCTTAATTCACTCACTGGAGCGCGATCGCAAGATGCGCGAGTACAAGCGCACGCTGGTAGACGCCATGCTGCTGGCATTCCCATCTGACAGCGGGGCCACAGTGGAAGCACAAGGCAGAGGAGGAGGAGGAGGAGGTCGCCAACGCAACCAGGGCACCGCCAGCACCTCAGAAGGCAGGGTTAGCATGGCCGAAATGTGGAAAAGCTTTGTCAGCACGCCACAACAAACAGCAGCACCAGCAGCTCAGATGGAACGTCTTAGCAGGAGGCAGCATTTTACCAACATGGTGGAGCAGTATGTGTGCACACGCCTACATGTAGTGAATGACGGGTCTGCCCCCTTCAACTTCTGGGTCTCCAAATTGGGCACATGGCCTGAGCTTGCCCTTTACGCCTTGGAGGTGCTGGCGTGCCCTGCAGCCAGTGTATTATCTGAACGGGTATTTAGCACGGCTGGGGGCGTTATAACAGACAAGCGCAGCCGCCTGTCCAGAGACAATGTGGACAAGCTCACGTTCATTAAAATGAACCAGGCATGGATCCCACGGGACTTTTCCGTACCTTATGCAGAATAGCAATGGATACCGACCTTACCCACCCATTGTTCCATTTTTGCTCTTTCTCACTCTTTTGGGGTGTACCCTCATTTAAAATTTTTGAAAAGAAGCAGTGTTGGCTACCTCGTCCTCCTCCTCAGGGCCAGATTAATGTAGGGGCTATTGGAGCTGCAGCTCCAGGCCCCTACCTTTTATATAGGCCCCGGGTTGGCCATATTCACTGTTACCGCTCTTCTGTCACTTGTAAACACAGAAGTCTGGCTTCTATGCTCGCTTCCCCAGGCAGCACCCTCAGAACCTCCCCACACAGCGTGAAGGCCGAACAAGGAGGGACAGTTGGCGATGCATGGATGTGTTTATGGGCTTCAGAGACAGCATCCCATGTTGAATTAGGCATGCATGGCTGCACCCTTCCTCCTCTGGGTGCATGGCAAGGCACGGCAATTAAGGCCCTTCAAAATCCTCAGCACCAAGCCCATGATGCTGTTAATCCGGCCCTGGTCCTCCTCCACCGCCGCTTCCACCTACACCGCCCATAGGTGTGCGCAGCCTATTGCATTAAGGTGTGCACCCCAAAGTTGAAATACACATGCATGTGTTTGCCAGCAGGGAGAGTAATGTATCGGGGCCATGTACCTGTAGGCAAGGAGAAATAGAGCAGAGCAGGTCCCAGGGAGATCTTTCCCATCTCCTCACTGGCAATGCTATGTGCCCTAGGTGATTAGGGTGTGCCCAGGCACACCCAGCACACCCTGTGCGCACGCCTATGTCACCGCCACATCCACCACCACCTCAACCTCCCTCCTACTCCATATGGGCCTCGTCCTTCAGAGATGAAGAAGAACATTGTTTTATTTTTCTGTTTTTTTTTGTTGTTTTAAGTTATTTCCCTATCCACATTTGTTTGCAGAGCACTTGCCATGCTCTTAATTACGTTTTGCTGCCATTTGCAGCACTCTAGCCCTTTCCTTTGGTGTTTTAGAGCCATTTTAGTGCCTTAAAGTTCGGGTCCCCATTGACTTCAATGGGGTTCGGTGTCCGGGAAAAGTTCGGTAAAAGTCCGGGACACGGACCCGGACTTTTTTTTAAAGTTCGGCCGAACCCGTCGAACACGGACATCTAGGTGTCCGCTCAACCCTAGTCTTAAGTTCAAATCTGCCTGGAGTTTTCGTGTTCTCCTTGTGTTTGTGTACTCTGCTTTCTTCCCAAACTGCAGAAGACATGTTGGTAGGTAAATTGGTCCTAGCACATGCCCTAAATCAGTGGTCTTCAAACTATGGCCCTCCAGTTGTTCAAAAACTACAATTCCCATCATGCCTAGTCATGTCTGTGAATGTCAGAGTTTTGCTTCATGGGATGTGTAGTTCCACAACAGCTGGAGGGCCGTAGTTTGGGGATTCCCTGCCCTAAATGGTAAGATCCTTGAGGGCAGGGACTGATGTGAATATTTAAAGCACTGTGTAAATTGTTAGTGCTATATAAATACCTGTATTCTAATAAATAAACATCCCAGCCCCAGCAGAAAAGGCCATGCTTTTTATTTATCCAGAACAGACAATAAAATTGCTAGAATTACAATTTCATAAGGATGGTAAATGCAGTAAATGTCATAAATGAATACTGGGAAAATCTACTATCTAGCAAGTCCCCTGATCCTCTTCCACAATCCAGCCAGATTTCTGATAACATGATATGTGCTTGAAGTCAAAGTTTGTGCTTTAAGGAGGGGGGGGTGTAAAGATGAAGCATATCTCACACAAAATACAACACTGCTGTTTCTTATGCCACCAACTGACCAGAAGGACAAACAGGAGAGGGTATATAATTTAGCACATCAGCAACCTCTGTCCTTTTTTTATTTCAGTCTGTACCCCCATTGGGGACATTTTCTCCTCACTTCCTGTCCTAAAAACCCAACAGGAAGTGAGTAAGGAGAAATAATATCTTTGAGAAAAGCCAATGCAACAGATATCCTTAAAATGTTACTTTTGCTCTGTTTAGGGTACAATAGTAAAATGTAATAGTTTCCCCCTCTTACTGTCTTGACAATGAATCCAAGACAAGAGGTTAAAGGTAAGAGTAGATCTCACCACTAGGAACAAAAACTAAAAAATAATAGAAATATGAAAATTAAATATACTGTGAACTGATCACAAAAATGTGTTTTGATTGTAGTTACAGAAAAAAATATATTTCAAAATGTATTTTTAAATGTTAAGACTTGACTCCCACCAGCTTCTTTTAAAAAGTGTAGCAGGGGAACAGACCACAGCTGCTCTTTAATTCCCTACTGGCCATGTAAGTGCTAATAAACTTCCTATCCTAACATAAAGAATGGACATATCCAAATTGTGCTATATGAAACCTTCTGGGCAGAATCCAACACCATTGTTCATGTAATAGTCCTTTTTTCAAAATCCACTTGAAGCTTTCTTTGAACAGCACACACATGCATACAACCTCAAAATATAAAAGAAAGAAGAAAGCACACAAATCTGGCACAACAAAACACAACATCTTCTAATATGCATTGCACAAGTGCCATGTTGAATGGTTTGCAAGGGGTTTAGAGAGGATGTAATTTACAGTAAGTGGAGACTGGCTTTAGCAAATATTTAATTAGTTAATCAAAAATATTGGGCCAGGAAGCGCTTAATATTTGTAAGTAACTAAATTGGGCATGTCTGGGACTAGACCCAGAGGAGTTCTATAGTCACCTATATATAGTATACTTTCATTTTATAATAGTAGCAATGTAAAAGAAACACAAACCCTAGTTTTTTGGACAATCCAATATAAGCTTACTTTCACGATGTCAGTGCCGCCTGTCTGCTTGCCATCTTTTTACACAACTTCCTGTATTCCCTGCATGCTTTTCAGCTTCTACCCTGCTGTTTACTTTAAATCTCTAAGAACTACATATCCCATGGTACCTTGTTGCCTCTAAGCAGTAATTCCTGTACTGACTCTGCGTCCTAAATCTTCTTCTCTCAGCACCACTGTAGTTCAAAAGACAGGCTCTGTAAAATGTGTAACACAACAGTTCCTAACCCCAGGACAGAATTCAAGGAAGTCAATTTGTTGGGTCTTCAAAAAGTATGTTTTCAGACTGCAAGATAATTTAGATGAAAAGGAGTTGGCTATAAATAATACAAGCTTTGACCATTCAGGCTGGTTATACACACTTAGATATTCGTTGTTGCATGTGTGGGCTGAATGAAAAACATTTAAAAAGATTGCTCCATCTGCTGCTTTCAGAACACCCAAACGGAAGCAGTATCTGATTGGATGCATCTGCTGTTCGACCAACAATTTTACATCTGGCTCCCTTGATTTTTCTATCAAAGAATTTTGGAAAGGATGGGGTACTAGGTAGGGCCACACACATAGCACACTCTAACCAGCTCTCAGGAAGTGGACAAATTTGCATAGTGTATGACTGGCTTTATAGTCTGCTGGAGAAATTAACATAAAAAGCAGCCACCTAGCTGGAGCAGCTGCAAAAAAAAAAAAAAAAAAAAAAAAAAAAGGATCACTGCTTAGAATTAAGGCTCTGCTATTTCTTAGTCTATTAGATCCTTACACAAATTACACAATTTAATCCATGTGTTCAGCAAAATTATCACTGGAGGTAATATGTTTCACTGAGCCCGAAGTTATGGGTTGATAATTTCCTCCTTCCTGTTTCATATGATGAGGATAATCATAATAGTAATAGTAATAAAAATAATAATAATAATAATTATATTAATAATGAAAATGGTTTAATTAAAATTCAGCTCAAAAGTGTTGTCTGTCCAAGCTCCTAACATATCAAATGTAAAAAAGTAGGTGGAATTGGCTTAGTTCACACCAAAGACTGCTACATAGCCACACTATTTGATCAGTACTGGTTTATTGCATCACCTGAGATAGAGTGGGTAGACATAGAAGCAACAATGGTTCCCACATATAATCTTCAACACTTCCCACTAGCTGACATTCTGAAACCTCTTCCCTAAGAGCCCTTCCCTTTCAAAATCAAATCCTCTCTACTGGCACAGAGAACGCTGCTCACCTCTGACCCATTATAAATATAAATACAAGTACAGCGCCAATCATGTGTATAAGGACAAGACACTGTGAAGTAAGAGTCCAAACTAATACACAAATAATGATCCTTAGTTGAAAGATGTGAAAGTCCAGCCACCCAAGATGGAGTCGATTAAATGGAAGACATCATCACCACGTGCAACAGATTATAATAGATGTCTGCTTACCGGAAACTCCAGACCCCCTGTTAAGGTGGGTCACATAGGCAGATGGTAAATAAATCCGGGGAGGGGGTCCTCTATATTACGGAAACCAATCCTGAGATGGTCACTCCAAAGAGGGCACACTTCCAGTATCCATATAAACCCGTGCAGTAGGTGGGAGTGATGGCATACCTTTGTTATGAAGGTGTTAACTATCAATTGGAATCGACTTCCCAGTGTGAGGCATATTGATTGTATAGACTTTTCAGTATAGATCAATTATTCACTGCCATGTGCTGCCGAGCACCCGGAACATCCAATAGCCGCAGCTGATAGGGCATTGATCACCACTCCTCTGCCCCAAATCTGACTGCATCCTAAGATTTGGCAGTTCTTTAACCTGAACATCCACAGGATTAAGGAGATTTCCCTATTTTACAACAGGGCAAATTAACATTTACCAAAGCCTCCCCCATCCTTGATTGGGAAAACAACCTTCGATAGTCATATATAGATTCCCAATGAGTTCAGGCTCTCCGATATTCATATACAATCTCCCATTGTGCTAACCACTGGAAATTCAAAAAATTCTTACCAGATGGTACTTGACTCCCTACCACATAGCTCAATTCTCTTCCTCTGGGTCTTTTTCTGGTGGAGTGTGTTGCAACTCATCTGCAGTGTCTCAAAGCACATAATTAGTCGAGACCCAGAGCTGGCAATCCTAAATTTAGGGAATTATCATTTCCCAGTAGCTCTTAAAAGTGTATTTAAATTTACTTAAAGAATTTATTTTATATTACTGGTCGATATGCTCACTATCACAAGACACTGGAAGAAGAAGACAGTGGAAGCACCCAACCCATCTGAAGTCAAAGCCATTGTCCAGACCCACTACTTTTATTATAGATTACTGGCTCTTAGATAAAATATCATTTGACAAAGCTTGGCAACCATGGCTCAGCCGGTATAACAAATAATCTGCTGATGTATTCAACCTATTGCGTGCTGTGTTTTTATGTTATGAAGCTTGTTAACACATCCTTGATGTACTGATATGTAACCCAGCAAAGCTACCCCCCCCCCATCCTTTTATTTGGTTTTATTTTTGTTTGCATCCATATATGTGTATCTTTCTATTATCTATGTATACTCTCTCCTATCTTTTGCAATTGCAGATTTTTGTATTTCAAAATTTTCAATAAAAAAAATGAAAAGTGTTGTCTTTCCTTGCCTGATCTCATCAAATATTTAAAAAATGTGATCTTCTTTGAAAAACTAAGCTGAACTAATCACAGTACTTTCTTAACAAAGGAAGCACCAGCACTGCACTGTTGTCCCACTGTGCACTTGATAATTAAAATAAAATAGACATTTATGCATAGATAATGTAATATTTATTTTCAGTAAGAGATTCTGCTGACATTCAATTGAAGCATACACTGTGCACTATTCAGTTCTGCAAACACAGAAAGGAATGTTGTTGTACTTTGAGTATTCAACATGTTTTTCATAAATTAAATCCAAATGAGTGAAATTACAGTTCTTTATCTGTATTATGAGAAAATAAAATGCCAGCTGAGAATCCAAGTGCCAGTCCTCATCCTTTGTAATATCTGCCAAATAAATCAATTTAAATACCCAAAACCCACACTCGACATTTAGTACAAAACATAATGGAGAGAAAAAGAGGTTGGATTCATTTTTCTAAAATAATTTTGGTTGCTTTACTTTGTATAATATTGTAAAAATAAAGTTTTTTTTCATCTGTCATGGATGAGGCGTATTATCTCATTCTCAACACATAACATTTTGTAATGTTTCCTTCCTAAAATAGAAATTTTCTTAATATAAGTCACAACAGAAACAGGATTACATGCAATATAGTTCGGAGAACGGACATTTGTAGCTTCCTTTGTCTGCATTGTTGGCATGCCATGACATAAGCTATTACAATACACTCAATGCAGTGTTCCAAAGGAACTGTGCATACTAAAGGTTTCTGATGTCCTTAATAAAGTGCCAATTACCTAACTTTCTCTGGTTTCATTCTGTTAGGGTTTATTTACTAAAGTACTAGTGACTGACTTTATTTGCCAATGTGAAGGTTGACTGAGCTTAGTGAAGAAAGTGAAGTTGTGCCAACCTCAATCAACCTATCATAAATCAAGAAAAACATTTTTTTTTTTAAACCTTCCCTTACACATGATTTGGTTTTCATAGAAAACAAAGCAATACCTTATTTACTACGTTTAATGAACATATGCTGTCTAATGTGAGCAATTCATCCACTTTTACTAAATTAACAGTCTCCACACTTATAATAAACGTACCCTAATGGAATGCAGAATGTTTGCCCAGATTAAAGTCAGAACATTTTGAGCCATTTCACACAGCTATGCTGTGGTTTAACCACAGGACAGGTGCAGAGTGGGTATAACCCTGTTTTTCATACAGGTTACCTGTGATTTCCTATAGACTTTCTACTATGTCCCGGGTTTTTAGCGTGAGTCCTGCACACTGAATCTTTGGTGTGCTTCCAGAAAATGCACCAAAAACACAGAACATAAGAGAACCTCAAGTTAACAACACAAAAACTGTGGGTACACCTGGGCCGCAGCCAAACAGCAATACAGCAGTTTAAAAACTTGCCTTAGGCTGAATTTACTCTTTTGCAACTCTTTGCAGTGTGTCAATGTGCCTTGAACATTGTGGTAAGGCAGCCCGATCATTATAACTTTTGAGTTTGCCAACACAATGATTAAACAAATCTACAAGAAATTTATTTTTAGCAACGCAGAGCACCACTAAACATGATATTCATATTGTGATGCACTGTGGTGTTGTGGGTTACCCTATGCTGCACAGTTCATTTGGGTTCCATTTACAAAAAAATTACCATCCACTGATCTCAATAAGGCGGTGCAAAGAGTAATTATATGCAAAATTCAGTACCTCCAAGTAACCCAAGAGAGACGATAGTTTTTATTACCTTTTCTACAAAGAACTGACACATGATCTGATGGATTGAATCACTACACATACAAATAAATGGACTGGCTTAATGCAATCATATTCATGCATTGCAATGGACCAAAATTGATCTGAATAGGCCCTTAATCATACCCATCTACAAAGGTTTAGTTTATTGCAAAGATCACCTTCTTAATAAAAATGTACACGTACAGATATTGTGAGGACCATTGGAACGAGAACTATCACACCCCATTATGATGGGGTAGCCATCATGATATGGATTATAGGAGGGTTATCATCTGCCAGGAAATGTTGCTATACTTTCTATACCATAGACAAAAAATTAAGTGAGGGAATCTCTGGTTGCCATCTGGGTCAGTAGAACTAGCGCTTCACTGGAAGATTCCCCTTTTATACTGTTATGGGGACAATCCAAAACTTGCGGTTTTCTTTTGCTTTTTTTTTTTGATAATGATAAACAGGACAAATAGAGAGGATGAATCTTTTTAAGGGGGTCACAGTCACCAATCAAAACTGACAGGTGCTATAATCTCTTTTTACTGTGTTCAAAACTGAAAAAGAAACATGTGGTCTTCTGTTTTACTTTAAAGCCAATGTAAAGTCTACTTGAATAAGTTAGTTTGCAAAAGCGATGTGTATCGTAAACAACTGACATACATTTCACTTAAAATACTTTTCATATTTTTTTCCATCCTTTGCTGCAACTATTCTGCTGATCTCCTAGAAAAAAAGAAAGATGAAGCACCATCTAAGTGCAGTAAAAAAGCAACCTTTAATAAAGTAGCGGTAATAAAAAATCCGTATCCAAGAGCAGGGTTTGCTCTTGGATACGGAATTGGCTTAAAGGGCATGTCCAAAGAGTGGTAATAAACAGCGCATACTCAGACTGGTCTGAGGTAGTAAGCGGGGTGCCCCAGGGCTCAGTCCTGGGACCAACCTTGTTCAATTTATTCATAAACAACATTGAGGTCGGGATCAGTAGTTCGATATCAGTTTTTGCAGATGACACAAAATTGGCCAGAGCAATAACTGCACAGCATGAAGCAGATATCCTACAGAATGACCTGGACAAAATTACAGAGTGGGCACGGACATGGCAAATGAGGTTTAACGTGGAGAAGTGTAAGGTTTTGCACTTGGGGACTAAAAACATAAAAGCACAATACACGTTAGGAGGGGAACCCTTGGGGGAATCAAAAATGGAGAAGGATCTGGGAGTCTTGGTTGATGATAGATTAGGCAACAGCATGCAATGTCAAGCGGCAGCTGCCAAAGCCAGCAGAATATTGGCATGCATAAAGAAAGGGATGTATTCCAGAGATAAGACTATAATCTTTCCACTTTATAAAACTCTGGTCCGACCGCATCTGGAGTATTCTGTCCAGTTCTGGTCGCCAGTCCTCAGGAGGGATGTGTTGGAGCTGGAGAGAGTCCAGAGAAGGGCAACTAAACTAATTAGGGGATTGGAGGACCTTGACTATGAAGAGCGTCTACAATCGCTCGATTTATTCTCCCTGGAGAAGAGACGTCTGAGGGGGGACATGATGGCAATTTATAAATATCTTAATGGGGATCCCAGCTTAGAAAAAAAGCTGTTCATTCGAAGGGATTGCATGAGGACTCGAGGGCATACAATGCGATTAGAGGAGAAGCGTTTTAACCTCAGGCAACGTGGGGGGTTCTTTACTGTTAGGGCTACAAGATTGTGGAATTCTCTACCACAAGAGGTGGTTTCTGCGGGTAGTATGGTGGCTTTCAAAAGACTCTTAGACTTACATCTCAAGGATCAGAACATTCAGGGGTATGTGAGATGATTACAGCCACACACACCTACACAGGTTGAACTGGATGGACTATTGTCTTTATTCAACCTCACCTACTATGTAACTATGTAACGCTCATCATAATGAAACAGGCACAGTCACTGTCACCCTGTTAACCCTGTTATGCAGGATCTGCCAATGGCAGTGGTGCAACTCTAAGCTCTGTCCACAGATCCAAGGATGCTGTAGGGGATCCTAGAACTGTCCCTGACGGACTTGGAACACACATGTGGGGCGGATGTGATGTAAGATGCGGGGAAGGATTGGTGATTGACAGGCTATGTGCTTAGAGCTCACTGCTTCTTCTAAAAGCCTACAGTGCTCAAAGCTTGTCAGAGACAGTTCTGGAATCCTCTGCAGTAGTCCGAATACAGATTACAGCAGCACCACTGTCATTAGCAGATCCTGCAGGATTAGGTTACAGTGTTGATGCCTGTTTCATTCATTCATCCCAAGTGCTTGATGCACCTAAACACGCCTAAACGCACTTGAGAAAATGCAGCTTAGGAGCTTTTTTTTGCAGCTTCTTTTCTCCTGCCATTTAAAAGAGCCCCAGTGGGCATGAGGCCTAAAGCTACAGATTTACAAAATTTAAAATGGCTTTTTAATATCATGTGTAATAATGATTCGGTTTACATATTCATTAAGCGCCATTGCTAATTATTGTCTGTTTGACAAATGTATAATTCACTGGGTCCTATTTGGCTTTTTGGTAAGAACTAGAAACATGTACAGACTGAACAGATTATGATATTGCACATGTAACTTCCAGGTCACCTTCTATTTTTATTTCTCCTGAATACAAGTGAACTATACTCATCATTTTACTATACAGAAGTTAAGTAATTACCATAAACAGAGATACAAACCAAAATGAATACAGTAGCATTTCCCTAATTACATTTAGAAAGGCAGCTTTAGCTTCTCTCTGGGGAGGCTTGAAACATCAAGCTGTGATGATGCCACACATTGCTTCGGATATCCATTGTGCAGTGTAAGATAGATTGTAAAATTTATGTAAAGGGCTGGGCTGCATGTATAGATATGAAATATCAGGATCAAATATTTCATTTCATCTGATATATGTCAGACTTCATTTCCTTCTATCCGAGATGCAGACTTGAGTTGCAAAGCATCCCTTTCTAAAAATGCTCAAGAAAGATATGTTATATAACATCTTGTCTTTCCTGATTTAGTTGACTAGAACAGTAAAAATATAAAAATTCACCAACATGAATGTTAAAATTCTTACACCTTGAAAGAATGTGAAATGTAATTTCACATATATTTGTTGTGCAGTCAAGTGCGAGCTATGAACCTCTGTTCCCTGACTCTTTGAATTTTTCTGTTTAAATTGATTAGACTTTTAGTCTTTTAGTTAGATTATTGAGAGAAGGCCTACTGTAAATTGGGAAATATGCCCCTGTCTTTGGCTCCTTGCTCTTATCTCTCAAGCTTCAACTTCCTCATCCAAAGCATTAAGCAAGGAGTAACAATATTCCATTAGGCGGGAAGAAACTGGAGTTATTGGCTCTGTCAGTGGATTGCTGTGGGTCTCAGATAAGAACTGGAAGTGTATTTTCAGCTTTTAATGAAGGGTAATATCAAATGAAAATAGACCTAAACATAAGCTGGGTATACACATATTGAAATTTGGCTAGTCCAGCAGGAACCAGTTACATTTTAATTCATGTGCATGCCTGCCTGTTCAACAAAAAGCCAATCACTTGATTGGCTTCTGTCTAACAATCCTGCTGAAAAAACAGCATTCGATCAGTGTATTCTGTCGAAATACAATTGCATAGTCGGGGGAGAGCTATGCAATCCATATTGCTTGTGTGGATGCAGGATTCTATGAGTTTTTGTTTCATTCATCCCACTTGTTGAACAAAAAAACTCACAATGTGTACCCACCTACACTTCCCCGGGTGTATAATGCGTCACTTCCGGGTGTACTGTGCTGGATGTCGTAACTTTATGTCCACCCCGACATGGCATTTCATCCCCCTGACATTTTCAAGAGGCATGACTCTTGTTGAGAAGGAAGGAACCGCTCGTGGCCACAGCATATGGAGCAGGTACCTTAACCACTTTACCACTAGAGGATTTTGCTGTCTTACGTCTGGGCCACTTTTTGCGATTCGGCACTGTGCGACTTTAACTGACAATTGCGCGGTCATGCGACGCCGTACCCAAACGAAATTTACGTCCTTTTTTTCCCACAAACAGAGCTTTATTTTGGTGGTGTTTGATCACCTGTGCAATTTTTACTTTTTGCGCTATAAACAAATAAAGAGCGTTTATTTTGAAAAAATAAAATTTTTAACATTTTTTTATATGAAATTCCCCCCCAAAAAGATGTAAAAAACTATTTTTTTTTTTAAATTTTTGGCCAATTTGTTTTCTGCTACCCATGTTTGGTAAAAAAAATTGCAATAAGTGTATTTTGATTGGTTTGCGCAAAAGTTATTGCGTTTACTAACTAAGGGAAAGATTTATGTCATTTTTGGTGGGTTTTTTTAACGCGTAATGGCGGCGATCTGCAATTTTTTTGCGGGACTGCGACATTGCGGCTAACAGATCGGACCCTTGACTGACATTTTTGACACTTTTGGGGGTACCAGTGACATTACTGCAGTAATCAGTGCTATAAATATGCACTGTTACTGTAAAAATTACACTGGCAGGGAAGGGGTTAATTTTATTGGAGAGGGAGGGGTTAATGTATGCCTGGTGCTTACTAACGTGTGGGGGGGGGAGGTGACTGATATGCTGAACACTCCAATCTGTCACTCCCTGTCACTGAGGAGATCCGCCCGCTCTGTTTACACAGGCGGGCGGATCTCCAAACTGGATTCCCCGACGATCGGGGCAGAGCAGCGGCGATCGCCGCCGCTCCTCCCCTGGCCCGACTCCCGCTGTGAATGAAAACAGCGGGAGCGCGCCTCCGGCGGCGCGCAAGCGCCACCTACAGGGGAGGAGTCTAGCGACGTAGGTCTACGTCGCTAGACGATAACGAGCCACTGTGCCGCAGTAGCCAGCAAACAAGTGAATGTTCCTTAGTGCAAGGCATAGCACTTTTTAATGTTAATAGCCAACGTGGAAGTGGTTTTATAGCAAAATAAATTTGCACACTATGGCGGTCTTCCTCTAATTCATCTTTATATTGCATAAGTCTATATGATTATAACACCAGCGAGAGTAGAGAAAAGGAGCTGGTCCAGGTGGTAAGTAGATGGTGTTTAACCCCTGTGTAACAAGCATTTTTTGACTTACCTGTAGTAGGTGGTCACATAAATCTGGTGTGTTTTCTGTGTTGGTGGTGGAGGATCACTGGAGCATTGTGTTATTTGTCTGCATGTATTCAAGTAGCACTTTTATGGGATCCACAATATGGAAATTGTATCAAGGGCAAAGAGTCGGAATTTGTTGGAGATATCTGCACTACTGCACGTTTTGGGGAATTTTGATAAATGGACACTTTTGCACTTTATTGTATAATATATATTTATTTTTAGTTGTATGCATATAGATGTGAATACACGGACCAATAACACTGTATGCGTTTGATTAATATACCATATGTATTAAGTGCTTTTATTGCATTTTGGATACAGCAGTTTTTATAGATCCAAGCACTGGTGGATGGTATTAGAGACTCTGCTAAAAGGTGCCTCCTTACCTGCAAAGTAGTTCCAAACCTCACTGAACAGAACAGAATATCCAAGAAAACTCTTGCCAATGAAAGTGGGCTGCAGGCAGAGAGCTTCATTTACGTATGTTATCTTTCCAATACCGACAGCTTAAAATAAAAATTGCTCAAAAGCTTCCTACACTGACGGTTGGCTGTCAGCAGAAGATGCCTCTTTTGAGCTTTGTGTAGAGCTGCTGGGATCAGACAGATGATGCAGTATAGATAATTCACTGCCTGTAGCACACAATTCACTAGCAAAAGTCTCCACTGGGCAGAATCTGCTATACATGAAATAGGGAGCTCTGCTTGGCTGGAGGAAAGATCAGCCATACGGACATATGGCAACTGTGCCTGGTTTACAAATAACATCAATAATACAGCTCCCTTTTTTAGTCAAGCACCCCAGCTTCTGGTTCTGTATCTCTTCATTTATAAAGCACATACTATGAGGTAGAATTATGTATAAATGCATAGCATTATAACCATACAGCAAATGCTTTAATCACCATAGGCAGTTATGAGTTAATTAAAGACGAAATCAAAGGAAGCCGCTTTCCTTTGCATGCAAATTAAACCTATACACCTAATTTGAAAATCAATGTTCATTTGCTGTATTTTACTTGGAAGACACATCTATAAATTAATATTATACCTTCGTATGCATTAAGTACAAATGGCTGCACTTTAGCATGTTTGCTGCATGAAAAGCTTTGTAACACAGTATCACATAATTATATGAAAGGCAATTTAATTCATGTTAATTGCTGCTGTGAATGTTCAATCTTTTTTTTTTTTTTTTCAGCTGACATGTATAAGCTTTTTGTTATGAAGGTAAAGAAGTAAGGTTTATGTGTCTGTGTGTGTAATTTTTCCTTGTCACATGATATTTTGTTATTTTAATTAATCATAAAAGGTTACATGGAACTACTAATATTAAACTGTTAATGCAACTAACATATCTGGCATATTAATAAAGCTGAACCCCTAGCAAGCAGCCAAATACAGTACATAGTTAAAATACATATACAGAAGCTGTTTTACCTGCTGAAAAAGTTGCAGTACTGTCCTGCTATTCTTTTGGTCTATGTACCCCGCCAGACAGCACAGTATGATCGTCAACCTCCACTTACTTTAAACACATACCCATTCTATTTATTGGGCTTTAAAATTGATGAGGTCAATCCTTTTCTCTGTTTTCTTTTCCTCATAGCAGATTTTCTGTCAGCATATACTGTATGGACTGCAGCAAATCCTGATCGTTTCCTAGTGCTAGAACCCCCACTCTCAAAACTTCTCTAGCAATGATTACTGGGTGCCGATAATAAGACGTATTCAGTTACTTAAATTACATTTAATATATAAATATAGTATCTCAGATTTTTGTAAATATTTTATTATATCTTCTCATGTGACAACACTGAAGACGACAGCCATGCAGACCAATTTGATGCAGTGTGCAGCATATGGTTCGAGCACCAACAGGCTGATCCCCCACCCCTTCAACCTCTGCAGCAATGCTGGCAGCACTCATACGTCTATTTCCAAAACACAACCTCTGGATATGACACTGAGCATGTACACTCAACTTCTTTGGTCGACCATGGCGAGGCCTGTTCTGAGTGGAACCTGTCCTGTTAAACTGCTGTATGATCATAGCCACTGTGCTGCAGCTCAGTTTCAGGTTTTTGGGAATCTTTTTATAGCCTAGGCCATCTTTAGGTAGAGAAACAATTATTTTTTTCAGATCCCCAGAGAGTTCTTTGCCATGAGGTGCCATGTTCAGAGGGCGATATTACCAAATTTAACACAACTGCTCCCCATTCACACCTAAGACATTGTAGCTATAATGAGTCACATGACATTGGGGTGGGAAATTGGCTAATTGGGCCCAATTTTGACATTTTCACTTAGGAGTGTACTTGTGTGTTGCCATTGGTTTAGACATTAATGGCTGTGTGTTGAGTTATTTTGAGGGAACAGCAAATTTACACTGTTATACAAGCTGTACACTCACTACTTCACATAGTAGCAAAGGTCATTTCTTCAGTGTGGTCACATGATAAAATATTTACAAAAATGTGAGGGGTGTACTCACTTTTGTGAGATACTGTACATATTTTAAATGTGTACCTGCACTAATTCTTTTTTTTATATATATTATGTCTGGGGTTTAGCTTTATCCTTTCCAGACTCTTTGTACTTCTCTTAGCACTTGTAGCTACAGGTATATCAGAAGTTCAATGTTTTCCTCTTATTGCTTACATTACTACACAAATTACTCTTTTTATGCTATGCTTTTACTACGGTGTTGCAACACCTCCAAATTGGAGAATGAAATAGAGGATTAAAGAGATGCTAGAATAACACAGTGAGTTTTACCCAGAACAGTTCAGAACACTGCAGGAGGTATTTATCTGCACTGCAACCTAAAATGTAAAACGTTGATAAATGTATTTTACCCATTTTTATAACCACTTATGCATAGAGTTATTAAAAGAGTTTGAATGGAATAAGCCTTTTGGGTAGAGGATTTTTCTATAGGAATAAATAAAGATTGAAGTGCAATTAAAAAAAATAAATAAATCAGCGCCCAGGCCAGGAAACTTTGCTGCACAGTGAAGCTTTGGGAGAAACGGGAATAGTCTAGTGTAAGGGCTTGGGAAGGTGGCCTTGTAGAGGATAACTATACTTTCTGTTGCTGCAAGAAATATGTACGATCAAAAGAAAATTATGACCAATGCATGGCAAGGCCTCACTCTGCAAGCATTTGCACCATGCATACACTATTGTTTAGAGTGCTAGAAGAAAGGTAAAATTAACAAACAGTGCAATGCAAATTATCACCAACTATAAGAGTCTATATGCAAGGGGGGTTAACCATTTTATGGGAAACCAATACTTATGTATGTATACATGCTGTAAGAATAAATTCACTTTAAAATAAAGTGCACTTATCCTTTTTGTTCACCTACCCTAGCCAAAGCTAACCCCACACTCCTCCCTAGATAAATCCGTGCCTTGACCTGTTGGCTTCTTCTTTTAGTGTCAGTTTACATCCTATATTTCAGCTCTTCAATGCACTTGTCATACCTTCTGCAAAATAGCTCCCTATAGGCTTCTATAGAGCTGTGGCCTGATCATCTCCAGCTTCTGAAGGAGGCTCCGTAAAAGTCAATAGGAATCTACTGTGCAGGCATGGTCAGGACACTAATGACTTGAGGCTCAAGATATAAACAAACATTCTACGACTTTGTGGCACAAAAAGGAAACAAAGACTTCAGATTGAGGTAAAAATGAATCGGTGCAGGGTGAATAGGTTAATTGTGTGTGTGTGTGGGGGGGGGGGGGGAGTTAAATAAATAAAGTAAGTGCACTTTATTTTAAATGGGATTCAGTGCTAATTCAGTGCCATTTTTAACCTTCTTCTAAAAATGCTAGTTACCTGACAGCATAAATCAGAACTCTGATCTGCATGCTTGCTCTGGGCCATTGACTTACAAAGTATTGAATCCATTGGATCAGCATGACATCCAAGAAACTATAATATTTTTAAGGAAAGGACAGCAATTGCAGATGTCATACTTTCTTAGTACAAGTTTCCTTTGAGCACATATAAGAGAATTTAAAAGTCCTTAAATGCATGTACACACATGAAATCTCAAAGAGCAGCTAAAAGCATATATGGTAATCACACATAGATGCACATCAATGTAATTTAAAAAAGTGAAGCATATTTCCGCTTTCTTTCAAGATGTGTCTACATGCTGAAGAAAAGCACTCTTGTGTGAACGAGCCCTAAGGGTGGAAGGATGTCTACTACAGAGCAGTCAGAAGAAACATTTTATTTTTTCTTTAAGTAAGATGCAAAACTAGGAACAGGATTACTTTCTGCAAACCTTTACAATTTATTCTGTTGTAATTGTATGCTCTGTAATCTCACCCTCTTGGAATAATTTCTCTATCTGATCAGAGTCAACATTAATTATTAGCGTTAGCTGAAAAAGAGCTCTGCAGTCTTTTTAGGATCCTTCAAATGAAGCTTTGTCTCTTTGTCTTCCTCTTTAAACTCATTGCTGCTAAGAATCCAAGTGGCATTCCATGCTCATTGTCGTCATGATCCAGCAATAGCACGAAATCACTTAATTTTATTGAAAGCATCAAGAACTATATATATATATATATATATATATATATATATATATATATATATATGTTGTTTTTTTTTTAACATGGCTGCTTAACTGTTTAATAGAACCTTCTACTTTTTCACATCACATATATTTGAGGCATATCTGTATTGATGCAGATGTTCTGAATAAGTAATGCCTATAGTATCTAAAATTGGCAAACTTCAGCTTCAGTTCTTTAAATGCAATGATGCAAACTTTAAAAAGTACTTTTAATGATATATTTGTTAGTAGTAGTATTTGGACTTTATAATATAGTATAAGCTAATAAGTAACCTGCACCAAAGGGAACTGCATACCTCCATACATATTAATAAAAAATAACGACAACCGGCAGCTAATCTAATTTCAGAAATGCACTTGTATTCTCACGTTAGCCACTACTGCTAATTTGAAAGAACTTCTTTTTCCCTTTAATGTAATTTTAATGCAATCAAAAAACATTAATATTGAAACATTCAATACCATCCATGATATTGAAGGACAGAAAAGTGAGATTTTCTCAAAAATAATTTTACATGAATACAATGAAGCAGGTATAGCCATGCAGCCATTTGGGAGTCCGGAAGAGTGCACAAGGGGTCCAAGGCAGAAAAAAAAATGTCAAAGTTCTCTTCTCAGAAACAATTTATATATTAATGTATATATAGAGCAGAATTTATATCAGAATACCATGGAAACAGTTATTATGTTGCAGAATTAGACACCAGCAGCGTTAGATCTGGCCGCTGAGGAACATGCTCTTCTGGAAAGTGCCATATTTATTAGTTGGTTAAATGATATATGTAAAGGCAAAAAAAAAAAAAAAATTATGTATACAGTACATCTCTGAAAATACATGCAAATGTTTCTATGTTTTAACCTTTAAATAGCTTGCAACTACAGACCAATGCCAGTTGATTTGCTAGAAATATACAGAGCACCTAAGTGGTGTTGTGGGCTGACCACACTCAGCATTTTTGTAGACTTAGAGTTGTCAGCCATCCCAGTGTATTTGGAAAAACTAACTTAACCACTCCTTTTCAGATCTTGGTAGTCCAAGATAAGAACTAGGAGGGCTCTTTGAGATAATACAGGAAGTGAGGCAATGGGAGACCTCTGAATTTCTGACAAGATCAACTAGTCTTTTGCACTTATCAGACATATATAACAAAATGCTTCCAATGGTATGTTTAACAGACCAAAAGAGCAAATAAGAGAAGTTTATTGTTAGGTTTACATACAATTTAACCACTTGACCTCTGGAAGGTTTTACCCTCTTGACCAGAGGATATTTTGCTATACATAACTGGCGAATGTTAGCCTTATAACACTGTACACAAATTCAATTTATAGCTTTTTTTTTTTTACACACATGGAGCTTTCTTTTGGTGGTATTTGATCCCCACTGGGTTTTTTATTTTTTTATCGTATAAATAAAAAAATACCAAAAAATGTGAAAAAAAATGTTCTACATTCTTTTATGAAAAGCATCAAATAAAATCAAGTTTCTTCATAAATTTAGGCCAACATGTATTCTGCTACATGTCTTTGGTAAAAACCAAACTATGTTTTCAGGGACACTATGCTATTGGGGACACTAATATTGTTCTGATTGTGATCAAGATACTGATCCATACAGACACTATACAAGTAATGGCAGTCATCAGTGACTTTAAGTGTGACTGTGGCATTCAATCTGGCACTAACAGACACTGGTTGGGAGGGTCACTAACTGACTAACTGACATTGATGTTGCTAGTGATACTAATACAGCGATCATTGATAATACTGAACACTGTATTAATGACACTGGCTGGAAAGGTATAAGCATCAAAAGGGCAATCAAGGTGTTAACTGTGTGCCTTACAAATGCAATGTGTGTATGGTGTGCTGCTTTTAATAACAGATCTGGCTGCTTTTTCTCCCTGAACTTAGTGTTGGTTACGGGGAGAAGAAACAGACAGGTCACTTGTCTGTGCACAGAATTCTGTGTGTTTGTCATCAGTTTATTCACTGTGAGCAGACGGCAAGCAGTTAAAATATGTGTGGCCACTGCTGTGGACAGTTATACTGCCCTTAGCCCTGTAGTGACCCCCACATAGCGTTAATGCCTATTTGTAGACTTAGCAGCAAATTAGAAAGGAGGTCACATTGTTTTTATGAGTTGAAAACAGGATATTTAGTTCCTCATAATAAAAGTCAACAGGTTTCAAGGGGTTTAAATCTCCTCTTCATCTGGGCCAGTAGTTGATGGAGGAAATGGGCTCAAGATGGCTTGTAATTAGAAACAACCTAGTGGAAGTTTTCTGGGTAATACATTTTTGGAGCAATTTTTTTATAATATAATTTCTATGATCCAGTCAATTGAGGTTACTTATACAGGGGTAGGAATATATACAGTATGTATATAAAATAATTTTGTTTTATGATGGAAAACCATAACATGAAGCATATTCCTAAAACAGTTCTACTTCATTCTAAGCTCTATAAAACAATATTATCCACTTCCCGCAAATCGATGTACCTGTATGTTGGCTCGGAGAAGTGGTTGTACCGGGATGATGCCTGCGGTACCATCCCTTAGAGACGGCGGTCAGCTTTCAGAAGACAACAGCCGATGAGGCTCTGGAGCTGCTTGGCTGTTATTCCAACGAGATGTCTCCCCCTCCTGGCACCTTCTGTGGGTCTGCCTGGGTCTTCCTTCCCACCGGGAGACCAGAGCAACAAGCAAGCATGTCCGCCAGCTGGTTGGAGTCCCCGACAAAGCTGGATTCGGCTTTGATTGGGTCTCCGATGTATTAACCAGGAAGCGGTGTCATGACCCTAACTTCCGGTTTGCTCTTTTTACACCCCCAATCCCTCCATAAAGAGTACCTGTCACTGCCTATTACTGTCACATGGGATGTTTACAACAGTAACATCTTACATCCTGATTCGAGCTGTAACATGTTACGAAAGGTGAACTTATCCTGTAAAAAAAGTATTTTTTTGCAATTTGCATTGAAATCTGCAAAACATTGAAATTGTGATCAGTGGATTGTAGCTGTAATACACTGGTTGCTGAAGAATATTCCTGCAGTCTCAGGTCCATACCAAAGTACAGGTCTTCAGTTCTAGGGTTGGATGAAATATCAATGTACTACAAATGAGGTAACATCACTACATTTGTGTTCCATTTAGATCTATGTATCCTTTGGCCTGGTTGTAGATAGAGCTAGCAGTCTCTCCACTCACATCTCTGTGAATAGATGATGCAACTGTAAGATCAGAGCCATGCACAGCCACAAGAAATTCACACATGATAGGAGTCTGCTTTGAAAAAAATCCCTTTAGTATGGGTATAAAATGAAACATGGTCAGAAAGGTGTACTTAGCCTTTAACCTCTACTGGATATATAATGCGTCAGGGCGTCCTTCCTGCTCGAAATCACGTACCTGTACTTGATTTTGTGCAATGGGTCTAAGGCATGACCCACTTCTGCTGTAATTGGACACAGTGAGAGGCAATCAGCGGGTCCAGCGGACCCGATGTTCGCCGACACCTCGCGGTTGTTCAGGAGAGAGGCAGAACGGCGGTCTGCCTATGTAAACAAGGCAAACCGCTGTTCTGTGAGAAGGGAAGATCGGGATCTTGTGTTTCTGCAGGAACACTGATCTCTGTCTTCCCCAGTCAAAGTATCCCCCCACAATTAGAAAGCACTCCCAGGGAACACATTTAACCCTTTGATCAGGTAACCCTTTTCCTGCCAGTGTCATTAGTATACTGCCAGTGCATATTTTTAGCACTGATCACTGTATTAGTGTCACTGATCCACAAAAAAGTGTTAAAAGTGTAAGTTAGTGCCCAATTTGTCCACCGCAATGTTGCAGTCCTGGTAAAAATCACTGATCGCTGCCATTACTAGTAAAAAATGAATAAATAAATAAAAATTCTATAAAATAATCCAATAGTTTGTGGACACAATAACTTTTGCACAAACCAATCAATATACACTTATTGGGATTTTTTTTTACCAAAAATATGTAGTAGAATACCCTTTGGCCTTAATTAATGAAGAAATTAAATTTTTTCCATTTTTTTAATGGATATATTTTATAGCATAAAGTAAAAAAGTCTTTTTTTGTCTATAGCGCAAAAAAATAAAAACCGCAAAGGTGATCAAATACCACCAATATCCAGCATGGTGCTGCCCTATATGTTGTTGCCAGTGAATGGGCCACACGTCTACAGTCGATTACACACTAAGCAGTATTTACAACACATTGTTAGTACAAATTCTCTGGCTTACAGTATATGATAGTTACAAATTACCCACAATAGCCATATTTACAATACCATGTATGTATTGAGCATGGAGTTAAGTTACCTTTTCACTTCAGGCATGGTGCCTGCCATGTGTATTCAAACACTCAAGAGAAAAACCATGTATCCATTTTAAGTGTGAGAGATATAGTCTATATTTACCATCCCCAGTAGCTTCATCCTAGTCTGCAATGGAAGAGCGAGATTTCTCTCTTTCCACCTTCACTAATATAGAATAGACTTGTCGCATAGACTTGTATAGGGCTATTCTGATTGGTTCAGCTATCTTACTCTTCTCCTCCCTCTGGGCGTATATTATTCAGGATTGGACAACTTCCTCCTCGCCTAGCTTAGCATAATTCAGCCCCTTGCTAACCCCGCCTCTCTGTTGGAGGGAGAATTTAATTACTCTGAAATTGAAAATTAAGATATGCAAGGTTCATCTCCGGAGCACATTGTCCCACCCTCAACATAGAGTCTTCATTGCATATCTTAATGAGAGTTTATTGATATGGAGCAAGAAATAAGGGCGGACATGACATGATCTATTCACCCAATTGCCTTGGCTCCAGGATGTCTGGCTCTCAGGGATTTAATTACAGGTTGATACTATTTGGCATATCAGCAGGCCACCTACCGGCTAGCAGACAGTTTGTCCTTCAAACAGACCTGTTAAATTGGATTCATGCCACTGCCTGTCTGTCTGGTTTACACAAATTACAAATCTACCAATCATATAGCAAATATGAGTTCTGAAATCAAAAATGTGTACATTTATATTTACATTAATATTTACAATTACAAAATGGAGATTTATACATAAACTCCTCATCCGGCAACAGTCTAATGGAGATTACACATAAACTCATAAGGCAACATATGCTTTTTGTCAGCACTGAGTGCCACAACTGATTGGTCCCCCTAGTATAATCTGCTATACAGGGACTGCAAGAGACAAATGCCAAGTTAAATGCAGGTAACTAAACAAGCTGTTTTTAAAAATACACATATTGGCCATTTAAAAGGATTAGTTGAAGGTGAACTAACACTCTACAGCCCCCTGGTCTCCACCCCACTTGTCTCCATAGGTGAGTAGATGATAGAGTTTCACCACCCATGCAGCCTGGCGTATGGTCCTGTGGTTTGACAACCCCACTGTTCTTCCTCTTCTTTCCCTACGGTTGTCAAGATGGATCAGAGTACTTCTGTTTGGTCAGTGTGGGCCTGTGGTGTGCCGAGGACTGGGGAAGATGGGGAGGGTGTTAGTTGACCTTTCAATGCTCTCCTGAAAAGTTGATCTAACCTTTTAAGGAACAGATACCTGCATGCTTTGTCCAATGAATCATCACAAACCCAAGAGCGCATCCATACAATCTAAGGACAAGGACATAAGGCCCCAATCAAGAAACTGCTTTAGTTTAAAAAATGCTTAAAAGCATCTCAATGTTCTTGGGCAGGGACATTCTTATGACAAAATAACAGCAATTAAATTCCAGACAGGCATTACAACACAAGTGCCTATTCTTTAGAAATAACACTCTTTTGTAAGTGCTGAATTACCATATTTCGGGATAAATTATTTACATTTCCAATGTTAATGTAATCCACGTTTTTAATCACCAAGGATTACTATGAAATATCTAACATGACTAACCTTCGCTTTCTGTATCTCACTAAGGCAAAAAGTTTTTAAGATCTGTTAAATTAAAGGCAATAACATTTTACAATGTGTTCAGAAGTTATTCCCTTCATCTATCAACCTATTAATGTGCTAATGCTAAAGCACACTCAAATACTGTCTTCAGAATGCTGCATCATCAGAAAATGATAGGTTATGTATGAAAAGCACAAGATTTTGAAGGCTGTATTATAGAGAAATCATAGTTTCAATTTCATATTTGATGCGTATGTTCTAAAATGTACATTATAATGGGCAAAATATACATTTTATATAATTGCAAATCCTTTCTTCTGCCCCAAAATATGAGTCATATTGCCATTATACTAATTTTTTCTGCATAAAGCAAAGCTGTTACATGAACTCAATAATGGTAGCGATTGGAGTGGGGGAATTATCTGAAATGCTCCTATGACAGAAGCCATTCTTCAAACCCCTGGGTCTGGAGGAGTCATGACTCAAGCTTGCCAAATACAAGTTGGATTCTCCTTAGATATGATCTGTTAGATCAGAAAAAATTACCAGTATCCTTATTAATCTGCTTGGTTCAGTTTGAAAACAGCTTTGGGACCCTTGCCCAAAAATTCAAAACCAACCAACAGAACTACATCTTCAAATAGCCCTTTCCCTACACACACAGTGGGGGGTTTTACTAAAACTGGAGATTGTAATATCTGATGCATTTCTGCATAGAAATCAATCAGCTTCCATTTTTTAGTCAAAGCCTGAGTGTGCTAGTTTTAGTAAATCTACCCCAGTGTTTGAGCAGGCTCTCAATAACGTCAGCACTGTTTTGCTGGGAAACAATAGCTTACCCACTTGCTAACCGCTCACAGTAATACTACTGCTGCAGGTCGGCTCCCCTGGGTCCAGCGATGTAGACCACCGGAGGCTCGCTCCCACTGTGTTTAGACACAGCAGGAGTCGGGCCGGAGGAGGAGAGGCGGCGATCGCTGCCTCCCTTCCCAGGTCGGGAAAGTGTGAGAAGACATGCCTGCTTATGTAAACAAAGCAAGCGGATCTTCTCAGTGACAGACAGGGAGAGATCACAGGATTCAGCATAGCTGAACCTGCAATCTCTGTCTGTGTCACAGAACCCCCACCCCCACACGTCAGTAAGCATGAGGCATACATTTAACCCTTTGATCCCCCATAGGGTTAACCCCTTCCCTGCCAGTGTCATTCTTACAGTAACAGTGCATATTTATAGCACTGATTACTGTAGTAATGTCACTGGTCCCCCCAAAAGTGTCAAAAATGTCAGTTAGGGGTCCGATCTGTCCGCCGCAATGTTGCAGTCCCGCTAAAAATCAAAGATTGCCGCCATTACTAGTAAAAAAAAAACAATAAAAATGACATAAATCTTTCCCGTAGTTAGTAAACACGATAACTTTTGCGCAAACCAATCAAAATACTCTTATTGCGATTTTTTTCACCAAAAATATGTAGCAGAAAACAAATTGGCGTAAAATGTTAAAAATTTTTATTTTTAAATTTTTATTTTTTGGGAATGTTATATAGCAGAATGTGAAAAATATTGTTTTTTTTTTCTTTCAAAATGTCGCTCTTTTTTTGTTTATAGTTAAAAAAGTAAAAATCGCAAAGGTGATCAAATACCACCAAAAGAAAGCTCTATTTGTGGGGAAAAAAGGACATACATTTTATTTGGATACAGTGTCGCATGACCGCGCAATTGTCCGTTAAAATAACGCAGTGCCGAATCGCAAAATAGGGCCTGGTCAGGAAGGGGTAAAATCTTCTGGTCTTAAAGTGGTTAAAGTAAAATTCCAGACAAAGAACTCAATGTACAATTTAAATACATTTAAATGTAATGTTTCATATTTCAAAGGATTTGTAATTCTGTTACTCATGTGATTTACACACCCCTAACCTATACTGGGAGTAAAATGAAAGCCATGAAATTGAAAGCACACCAGTCAGAATGTATGTGTACAACCAAGCTGTGCTGGGAGAAGGGGAAACAAATTTTGTATAACATCACCATTATCTATAGAAATTAGTAAAATATGAGAAATACCCCATTCGCATTTTGACAGGGTGCGGTCTATTAAGTTTGCAATTGGGCTAGTATTTGACTTAACTGTTATAGTGGTGAACAGGTAAAAGTGGTGCATAGGCTCATTTACCAGCTCATTGCTGACAGGGTGCACAAAGGTTTGGCTAGTTCCCATTAATTCAGGGTATACCAGTCTAATCCATATGAGTTCTGAATTGCATTAATCTGGTTGTTTATCTCTAATCAAAGTGATAAATGCCCAATACATGGTGGACTCCAAAATTACAAACAACTTACCTAGTCAATATTCTGAGCAAATGTATTTCTCAGGCAGTCTGAACCCTACCACAGCAGACTATACAATTTTTTCTTATACCTCCATACTGCAAAATCAAAATCTGAACAGTTGCTGTGGTATTTTTGCTCAAAGTCATTGAGATGGAGTTTCTAAATGGATTTTCTAGATGGATTTCTGCTTACTTTGAAGTGAAATTTGTAACTGGAGGGTCTCAGCGCTTTGTAAAATGTGCTGGCTTACTATGAATGAAGTCCAGTGAGGTGCATGCCACCTCATGGATGTATCCCTTTACTTTAAAACTGACAATTTTATGGAGCACAAGAAGTACAGATATTGCTAAACTCCCAGTGCTCTGACATTAGTTATGCTGTCTTTTCAAATGCGGCATCCCTCCCATGCTCCACCCCTCTGCTGATCATTCACAGAAAATTTTGTATTCTGTGAATAGGTTCACATAATATAAAACACTCAGTGATTTGGTAGGAGGAAGGGAATGGCAAGCACAACAGCTGCATGCAACTTTGCAGCTGCTGGAGCTTAGACCAGAAAGTCCAGCATCAGAGTGCCTTTTAGCAACAGCTATGCTCCATGCGCTCAGTAAAAATGTCAATTGTAACCTAAAGAGATAAGTCCACGATGTGGCATGCACCTAGTTGGACTTCATGCTACTGGTAATCCAGTACATTTTGAATTTCAGCTTTAACCCCCTCCTGCCCGCGCTATAGCCAAAAGACAGCTACAGCATGGGCTTAGTTTGCAGGGAGGGCGTCCATGGATGCCCTCCCATGGTTGTGCTCCCCGTGCGCCCCCTATGGCTAAGGGGTGACACACTTAGTGATTGCTGAGTCCTTCAGACTTAGCTAATCCCAGATCGGGGTAAGGGCCAATCACAGCAGCTCTTACCACGTGATCAGCTGTGTCCAATGACAGCTGATCACAGGATGTAAACACAAGCTGGTTATTGTCTTTTCTTTCCTCATGCTGACAGCGCAAGGAGAGAAGAAGAAAGCCAATAACCAGCTTGTGTTAAGGGGACATCAGCATTAATTATCAGTGCAGTCCCATCAGTGCCCACCGGTGCCACATATCAGTGCTCATCAGTGCTGTCAATCGGTGCTTATCAGTGCCTCATCATCAGTGTCATCTATCAGTGAAGCCTATCATTGCCCATCAGTGCCGCCTACCAGTGCCTATGAGTGCCGCCTATCAGTGCTACTATCAGTGCCCATCAATGTCGCCTATCAGAGTAGCTTCATAAGTGCATCCTCATCATTGCCCACCAGTGCCACCTCATCAGTGTCCATCAGTGACATCTATCAGTGCCCATCAGTGCCACCTACCAGTGCCCATCAGTGCCACCTATCAGTGTCCATCAGTGCAGCCTCATCAGCACACATTAATGAAGGAGAGAAATTACCTGTTTGCAAAATTTTATATAAAACTGCAAAAAACTTTTTTTTCAATTTTTCAAACTTTTCTCATTTGTTTAGCAAAAAAAAAAAAAACCCAGTGGTGATAACCACCAAAAGTATTTGTGTGAAAAAAAATTATAAACAAATTCATACCTGTACAGTGTTACATGGCTGCTCAATTGTCATTCAAAGTGTGACAGCGCTGAAAGCTGAAAAATGGCCTGGGCAGAAAGGGGCCCAGATTTGAAGTGGTTAAGCTCTGCTGACCGCTATCATCCAATCATATGCAATCAAAAATATGTTTCCTTGCACATGATTGGGTGTTCTTTGCAAAATTAATGTCCACCACGTTCCCTAAGCTAAGGAAAATTCCACTGCAAAGTGAAAATTCTCTTGCGAAGTGACCAGTCTATTTGGCTTTAATGAATCAACCCCACTGATATAAGGTTGCACACAAACATTGTTGAACACATTAATTCCTTGAAAAATGTAAGACCTGCCAAATTAGCAGTGTGGGTCTTCTCTTCCTCGCATTTCATCCTGGACTAATTAAATTGACAATATCTACATGAAAAGTAAAAATCAGCTTTGTGTGGACCATTTAATTGTAAATAGGATTTACATCAATGATGCTCGTTGATGAGGCAACCTGCTGTAAAGGCATTTGATAAAAGCAGCAGCATCTAGACCTGGCAGGTAAATGTAGGGCAATGTAGAATAGAATTCCAATGCAAAAAGAAACAGATTTTCTAGCTGTATAATTGATGAATAACATAAATTATATGCAGACCTTTAATGTTGTTCTCAGAGCTGAACATTTTCATAGGTATAGTTGTTCCCTGTAAAGTTTATGTCCTCATTTTTGTGCCTCAGGCATAGAGAGACAAAGTAACCTGTATGACCCACACAAGGTTACCTGAAGAGCTGACACGGAAATTTCAAATGAGTTCACCCAGTGAGGGCAGTATTCATATCATTAAGCTGCTCCTTCAGACATTTCAAGAGTCCTCCATATCCTTCCTCAGCTTCTGTGACTAATGTCAAGGTTTATAACATATATGGACTGAAAAGGGAATAAATAGGCTTCAAACTCTTGAAAAAATTGTCATCACTACTCAGAAAAGAAAATCATTCGGATTTGGTTTAAACATGCATTATAATTGCTTTTACCCATATTTCATACATTTTTCAAATTTGATTCTTTTGGAAAGTTGTGTAAATGTTGGGTAAAAGTTGTGTGAATCTTATGTGATAAAAATTATAAATAGACCCCTTGAAAGCGTTTACTATGTCATATTCCAAAATGCCCTTTTAGCAAGCTTGAGGAAATTCTCCAAATTCACCCATACTGATGTGTTAAATTAAAATGTGATTTGTTTGGAAGTCAAGGAT
Source organism: Pelophylax lessonae (assembly GCF_965119305.1). NCBI lineage: Eukaryota > Metazoa > Chordata > Amphibia > Anura > Ranidae > Pelophylax > Pelophylax lessonae. The sequence continues at coordinate 181,131,678 of NC_138769.1, read as the reverse complement.
TAATAAGGATTTCGAGTTTTAGCAGAATCTGAAATGTCATGCAATGAGAGAGATTTATTGATTTTATCATGCCGCAAGCTAGTACAGAATAGGTGCAGGGAGACAGATTATGAGAGAGATTTACTAACTCAACCTTATGCTGGGTTCACTTAACCGGTTGCCGACCGCCGCACAACGATATACGTCGGAAGTCAGCCCCGGCCGTGCAAAGTGACGTATATATACGTCACTAGCCTGTCACTTGCTTGGGAGTCAATAGCGGGCGAGCGCGCGCCCACGGAGGCGCGCTCCCACCCCGGCTCGTTCCCCAGCAAGTCCGTGCATGTGACCGGCGGACCCGATGTCCGCCGGTCACTCACCGATCGTCGGTGCAGAGGGAGAAAGGCAGGCAGCTGATGTAAACAAGCCGCCTGTCATTCTCCCCTGTGTAGAAACAGTGATCATACGGTTCTAGTATGTAGGACCGTTGATCACTGTTCCTACACCTCAAGCCACAGCCAATCACAGTTAGAATCACGCCCCTAGGGACACACCCCACTCCTCCCTCTCAAAAAAAAGTTAACCCCTTCACTGCCAGTGTAATTTTACAGTAACAGTGCATATGTATAGCACTGATTACTGTAGAAATGTCACTGGTAACCCCAAAAATGTCAGTCAAGGGTCCGATCTGTCCGCCGCAATGTCGCAGTACCGCAAAAAAAACGCAGATCGACACCATTACGCGTTAAAAAAAAAACAACAAAAATGACAAAAATCTTTCCCTTTGTTAGTAAGCGCGATAACTTTTGCGCAAACCAATCAAAATACGCTTTTTGCGATTTTTTTTACCAAACATATGTAGCATAAAACAAATTGGCCGAAAATGTTAAAAAATTTAGATTTTTACATTTTTTTTGGGGAATTTCATATAAAAATATGTGAAAAATATTGTTATTTTTGCAAAATTGACGCTCTTTCTTTGTTTATAGCGCAGGATCAAAAAATCGCACAGGTGATCAAATATCACCAAAAGAAAGCTCTATTTGTGGGAAAAAAAGGACGTCAAATTAGTTTAGGTACAGCGTCGCACGACCGTGCAATTGTCCGTTAAAGTTACGCAGTAAAAAATCGCAAAAAAAACCCTGGTCAGGAGGGGGTAAAATCTTCTGGGGCTTAAATGGTTAACTCCCACCCTCCCCTGCTGTATATACTTCAGCCAGGGGCATTACAGAGAAGATGGCATATGTAACCTCCAAGAAAGGAGCTGGAGCTAACACAGGCCTGAGGACTCTCTGCTAGCTCTGTGTAACAGTGCTGGGTGCCTATAATAAACAAAACATGAGCCAATTAAGACAGTTTTACCTCATAAAAAGCATGGCCTGGAGTAAGGAAAGAAAAAAAAAATAGCGTAGGGTAGACATGACCAGGTGAGAAAAGTTAGGGAAGAATTAATAGGAAGAGGTTTGTAGTAGAAGGGCTTACCCGATTGGAGGTAGTGGTAGCTGGGTGGGATCTGGGCAGGTTTAGGAGGGGTGCTTCCTGTCTTGGCGTCCAGTGGGAGATCGACAGACACAGAAAATACTTCCCACCCACCCTCCCTGTTATTTTTCCAAGTTTTCATTGCTTTGACTTTGTTATTTTAATGGATGTCATGGCAACTGAGCATTTTTGTTGGTCTTTGCTGACAGGGCAAAAAAATTTAGGACAAGTGGATGGTTCGGGACCCATCAGTGTATGTGGCATTCCAGTTAGTGTCAGTTTAACCACTTTACCACCGGAGGATTTTGCTGTCTTACGTCTGGGCCACTTTTTGTGATTTGGCACTGTGTGACTTTAACTGACCAATTGCGCGGTCGTGCGACGCTGTACCCAAACGAAATTGACGTCCTTTTTTTTACCACAAACAGAGCTTTCTTTTGGTGCTATTTGATCACCTGTGTGATTTTTACTTTTTGCGCTATAAACAAAAAAATAGCGTAAATTCTGAAAAAATAACAATATTTTTCACATTTTTTTTATATGAAATTCCCCCCCAAAAAAATGTAAAAATCAATTTTTTTTTTCATTTTTGGTCAATTTGTTTTCTGCTACCTATTTTTGGTAAAAAAAATCGCAATAACCATATTTGGATTGGTTTGCGCAAAAGTTATTGCGTTTACTAACTAAGGGAAAGATTTCTGTCATTTTTGGTGTTTTTTTTAACGAGTAATGGCGGCGATCTGCGATTTTTTTGCGGGACTGCGACATTGTGGCGGACAGATCGGACCCTTGACTGACATTTTTTACAATTTTGGGGGTACCAGTGACATTACTACAGTAATCAGTGCTATAAATATGCACTGTTACTGTAAAAATGACACTGGCAGGGAAGGGGTTAATTTTTATTGGTGATCAAGGGGTTAATGTATGCCTGGTGCTTACTGACGTGTGTGGGGGGAGGGGACTATGTGACACAAGGACAGATCGCAGGTTCAGCTATGCTGAACCCGGCAATCTGACACTCACTGTGTGGTCTTCTTTATTGGGATTGGTAATGTGAAGTGGTTTGGGGGTGGGGTAGAGTATGGCTTTTTAGCCAGGGTCTAAGGTTGGGGACATCTGTTTTACACTGGTCAAGTGTTAGTGCAAGTTGTCAGTACTTCATCTTTAAAGAGATCCTGTCATCAGCTTAAAAAAATTCTAAAACAAATATTTAAAAAACTTACTTGAAGCAATCTGATTTTCCATAAACATTTTTTTTATGAACTTGCAACTTACCTCTGAATTTGCTAGGGAATTCCAAAAGGTGTCGGTTTCCTAGTACAGCCACTTTCCTTCTTGCATGTTATAGCTCTAAGAGTGCCTTATTATTTTCTGTGCCTGCCTAGCTCCTCCGCCTATTCCTGCACCTCCTTATATAACTTTTACTGTAGCACCTAGGGATGGAGTAAAAGTAAATACTATGTATTGCCACTTGAGTAACAGCTTGGAGTCTTTTGCGGCTGCAGAGATCAAATCCAACATGGTGGCACCCAGCAGCAGTCTTGGGACTTTAGAATGTCTATAGAAAGGAGGGTTTATGGGTAAATGAGATCCCTTAACTAAGCTACGTTTTGTGAAGATTATTTTTAAAGAATATATGTTTATAAAGTTTTAAAGCATATCAATACAAGTAGATAAAACAAAGTCAACGAGTATCAAATAAGGAGGAAGGTACACCACAGCAGTAAAACAGTTCAATATATCCAGTTATGTACTTTAAGGACCCAGAGGTGCCTAAGAAACATTGTAAGGGCGCACTGTTGGGCTGCCTCAAACACAAAGATCCCAACTAAACGTTCCTAAGTGACTCATATCAGGAGAAATATAGTACTGAGACTCATGAAGCCAATTGTATGGTACCTTCAGCAGGGTGGAAAAACATTGAAAAGAATAGATAGCAAAGAAAGGTGTAAGAAGAATAAAGAGAAGAGAAAAAGGAAGTGGGTAGAAACGAGGGAGGGGGATTCTTAGCTTGGAGATCGGCAAAAACATGGCCAGAATTCAGTGTGATCTTTAAAGAAAGGTCTAAAGTTTGAACAATAAAAATCAATCCAGGTGTACTATAATGCCAGAAATCCTAAGTACAATTTGTAAAGTCTAGAAGTTAAAGAGGAAATAAACTTCCCTCTGTAACTTTTACCTATAGGTAAGCCTATGATAAGGCTTATCTATAGGTACTGTAAACATCTACTAAACATGTACCGTTTAGGAGATATTTACCTTAGATGCAGCCAGTGACATCACTGACGCATGCGCTCTGAAGGAACGGCTGTCTGAGAAGGCCAAGATGTTTACCCGTCTTCCTTCCGGGTTCGCATCCTCCGGCCGTCTGATTTGCCAGAGCCACAATGACGTCATGGCAGCCGTCATTGTGGCTCCGGAAAATCAGACGGCCGGAGGATGCGAACCCCGAAGGAAGACAGGTGAACATTGTGGCCTTCTCATTGGTGACAGGAGCCACTGGAATGGCTTCATTCTAAGGTAAGTATTTTATAATGAGCTAGTATGCGATGAATACCAGCTCATTATGCCTTTGTCTTACAAGTTTTTATTTATTTATTTATTTATTTATTTGTTTTAGGAGGTTTACAACCTCTTTAACTCCTCCACCCTCATGGCATGATTCAGTTCCTCTACCCATTCCCTGATAATTGTAGTCATTTCGTAGTCATTTTCTGTTGTTTTTTCTATGTCTAGGAATTAATGTATGCCCTGCAGAAAAGAGGAATCGGAGAGTACCCTTTTTTCATTTTTGTAGTTGATGCAGGTATTATTGATAGAGCTGCAACCTCAGGAGTTTATGGTCAGGCTTTTCCTGTGATCAAGTGACAAAATTTAAATATAGATTTCCAATATGGCCAAAAGGGAGAAAAGACTCACTGCAAAATCTTTTGGTAAGATTGTTGTTGAAATGAATGGTATTACAACAACATTGCTTTTAACTCCTAATACGTTTCCTATGACACACATACACCTCGAGATGCTAATAAATCTTCTTTATTGGGGAACCATAAAAACACTCAAACATTTTTTTGCTATCACACTAGATCCTAAACTGATAACGACTATCACTTCTTCCATTTAAAACAAATTTGTTCTTGTCCTCTGTACAGTTCTTGGGTTAAAAAGTATGTTTACCATATCTTGGTTTTTCACCATCTCTTTTTTTACCTAATTCTTTACTTTTACAAAGTGTTACTAAACCCACAACAGTAACATATGTCTGTATATATGTAGTAAAGCATGTTTGTAATACTCACTAAGGGGTTAATCCTCTGCATTGTGTAAAAAGGCTGTTTAATCCGTCTTCTCAGATCCTCCCTTTCTTCCACTGTCTCCAGTCCATCTCCTGATAGAACAGAGCCTTGGGGCACAATGCACATGCTCAGTTTGGTGTTTTTTGCTAGAGAGTTTTTTCTTTTGCTGGGAGGGAGCATGTGATCAGCACAGAGCCAATCAGCATGGTCAAGACAGAGGGTCAGGGGTCCTGCAGCCTCAAGGGAGATTCAGAGTAGAGTGAAAACTCCTTCTACAAGCTTTAACCAGACACTGATAGAAGTCATAAGACTGCTAAATACTGCTGACGAGAAAAGGTATTCAGCAGTTTAAATTTACTAAAATAATGAGTTTAGTAACACTTTAATGCTTAGATGGCAAAGCTATTCCTCCAGCCTGGGCGTATAACTGAACATTCTTTAGCATTACATTGTATCTGCCATTTAACTACACTTATTGCTATTTTGTCAAGATCTTTCTGTAATTTGTCCTACTGATTTTAATGAAGGAAGGAAGAAAGAAAAAAGGGACAGGAAAGAGCGGAAACTGTACACCTACTTTTCTCCTTCCAGATATGATTTAGGTTCTGTGTTTCATTGTAGCACACACTGTACTGTTTCATTAGAGAGTCTCTACTCACAAATCCCATAACAGATCTGCCTCATGATTAACAAATCTAGAAACTGTCTAGGCACCAGTTCTGCATTCACAGTGGAATGATGAAGGGGTTGCGTTTCATTAAAAATACCTGCACAAATCACTATAATTTAAGACACATTTTATTATTTCCATTCTCTAAGCACCTGTACAAATTTAAAGAATGCATGCCTGTGTTAAACAACGAAACCGCTAATTACTAAAAGAAAATAAGCTTATTAATTGGACGACTGATTCCTGCTACTTAAGGAATGTAATAGAAACAATATTTAGAACTTAGCATTTTCATTTCTTTAATTATAATACAGCCGTATATTAATAAATAGTTCATTTTCTACCTAATGTGTTACTCAGGAAGCACTGTCATTTTTGATAACAAGAGCAGTTGCTGACCAAAAAACGTATTTTCTACTGAATGAAGTAACACTACAGTAGCTCTTTTTTAATTTTTTTAAAGTCTTAGACAGTTTTTTTTTTTTTTTTTAATAAATTGTAGGCCATTAAAACAATTCCCTTAATGCATATGTTGACCTAAAACTGCATCATGATTCAGGGCTTTAAAAAAAGAAGGGGACATGTTCATTTGTTTGTGCTTTGGCAACCTATTCAAAGTGAATATGCTGCTTTATAGTGGTTGCAAAAATATCACATATACCCATTGAAATGACTAGCCACACATATATGAAACAAATCCTGCTATGTGGGTTGTACCTGTTTATCTGCAGTTTTCTCGTATCCACAGCTGTTCAAAGTCCAGAATTTATACAGCTTGTCTGGGCCTTCAGAAAGAAGGGGGGGGCAGGGAGCTGAAGTTACACTCTGCAGAGCTCAGTGATGGTAGCTTAGATCTGATTGGAAGGGAGGGAAGGGACACCCCCCATTGACACAGCACACAGGAACAGAGCTGGAGCTGTCAATAACAGGCTGTGTTCTAGAGCTCCCTCCCCTGTCACCTTTTCTTTTCTTGGTGTCTGAAAACTTGTCAGAAGTGACTTATGAAAAGAGCAGAGGAACTAAGCAGCATACAGAAATGACACTTAATGCTCTGGACGGGTACACAGAGATATGCTTTGTTCATATTTCATGTCTGAGGTTTACAGCCAATTTAATGTAGCGCACGTTAACACATGAATTTCTGCATATTATAGTTGCACTGGAAAATGTGAAGGGAGCCTTCAAGATTTCATATCTGTCTGGAGTTCAGCCTTAAATTGGTGCGTGGTTAGGTATCCGAGAAATAATACAGCTGCACAAAAGTCAGGAAATAAAAATATATATCTGATTTAAAAAGTTTATTTGTAACTGATAAGATGAAAATATAGCTACAGTATATAAACAGAAATCTAAAAATAAGTGAAATTTAGTGAAAAATTGCACCCCAAAATTAATTTGTATATAAAATATCCATGTAAAGTCTTTGTAATGTCCCTTTAATTTTATAGTCTAATTTGGAACATGATATCAGTTGTTTTATTAATAGAAAAGTGAAGTTTGCTATTTCTTATTCACTGTACTACTTGTTGTGGAAATTTTATTAGGACTAGAGTGGACATTTTTCAGGATGTGTTTTATTTAGCTTTTCGTTATGGCTCCTGTTGTCAGTTTGCTTGCAATACGCTCATTAGAGCGTGTATGGGCAAACCGGCATTGAGGAAAGACTACTGGCAGTGAAAACCTTCCCTTTAATGTGTAGACGCGTTCGCTCTACATAGATGTCTCCACCGGTGAACACTCCATGCGCTATGCGTGGGTCTGTTTGCCAATAGAGATCTATGTGTATTGCGGTGTGGAGTTCAAGGATCAAGCAGCAAGGATATGACCGCCAGCAGGGGCCCCTGTATAATGTTCAGATTTGTTCGCTTGGCAGGGGTATGGTTGCTCGGTGAAGGCAATATCGTTTTGATATCTACAGTATCATCCTTTATGAAGAGATACACGCTCATGTCTTTCTACTGTGCCTGATTACCATAGTGGAAACCGCATGGCTCTTTCTCTGCAGATAGCCTCATGTCTATGTGAACAGTAGTATAATCCTATGAGGCATTGTTCTCTGAGCCTTGCTGAGTGGGATTCAGCAAGGTGGTAGTAGTGGCGGGAATGCATGCATGAGTTTTATCAGAGCAATATTCACGGTTCCACATGCTGGTTTCATTGTGTATTGTTAGGCGCGACTTCCGTTTCATTGTTAACTACGGTGTGCGGATTTCCACACACCAATGGCGGGAAGTTGTGCACGCCTTTCTGCTCACTCAGGATAGTGTGCTCCCCCTTTCTTATGTAAATTTGAATGTATAGAGGTGTGTCATTGGCTAATTCTATGTGAGCAACTTATGTCATGTGACTGTAGATTTGGAACTGATTGGCTGATGTTGCATAGCCATCACTTCCTGCTGTTATCCCTGTGTTGTCCCATAAATAAACAGAGCTCAATGCTTTAGGCAGGGCATTCTATCGAGCATCCAATGTGATAACAGCCTATGTGTCTGTATTACTGGGTACTGCTGAGCGCTCTGAATTACCTTATACAAAAGAGCTGAGAACTGTGCTTTTTAGCACAATGGGATTAATTGCGCTTGGTGTATATTAATATCCAAAAGTGCACTTAATAGTGCAACGGAGTTATTTGCGCATCAAGCGTACATTAAGATCCAGGACATACTTTCTTTTAGGCAAGTTTGCTGCATAAAAACACTGGCAGTTTTTATTTTGTTAAATATTAGGCATGCAGTTTACTGTGACCTACTTTTACATTTTACATTTCTTTATCTGTGTTTTGGCACATGCAGGTACACATAAAGTGGTTCAGATTTCATTCAAATGCTATTTCTGCCTTGCAGTTTTTACAAAGGCAAAAAGTGGAAAGGCCGAAGAGAAAAATTAAGGCTGATCAATTGGTAAACTGCAAACAAAATAAAATAACTGCCCTCAAAATTCAAAATTTCTTACAGACCTTATTGATAAGAACTCACTTCATACGGACAACATTGTTTTGTATGTCATAGTGTTTGTTAGGACATCATTTATCATCCAAAGTTCCTAGCTCACAGTTGCTGAGGAACAGAGGGCCGATACAGCCTTTGTATATCTTGGCCTCTAGAGGATCAATCATGGAGCAGGAGGGTCACACAAACACCATCTGCCTGTGTCTGAGTCAAAAGGAATGGGGGGGGGGGGAATTTCCAAATATTACGAGAAAACTTCAAGCTAATAAAATAGATTTGCATCAATACCAGCAGCATAAATATACTTTTTCGTTATTAGATCAGTCAGCAATTTAAACATGGACTTGATTTTGAGGTGTATAAATCACAAATTCTAGTTTATAGATGTTTACTGAACCCCCTTTTTATTTAATGTATAGTATTTTTCAGATAAGTGTATCCCACAAGATTTTCACCAACAGTGATACTCCAAACATAACAATATGATCTATTTAAGCACCTTAAATACTTGAAGTTTGTCAACCTCTGCAGTGAAATGTCAAATAGGTCATTTATCTATTACTGGTGAACTAAGGTACCCTCCATATCAGATGAGCTTATGCAAAAAGTGTAGGAAGTATATAAACATTAGACCACTCAGTTCTGTGTAATTTATACAGAGATAGATAGATAGATAGATAGATAGATAGATAGATAGATAGATAGATAGATAGATAGATAGATAGACAGACAGACAGACAGACAGACAGACAGACAGACAGACAGACAGACAGACAGACAGACAGACAGATAGACAGATAGACAGATAGACAGATAGACAGATAGACAGATAGACAGATAGATAGATAGATAGATAGATAGATAGATAGATAGATAGATAGATAGATAGATAGATAGATAGATAGATAGATAGATAGATAGATAGATAGATAGATAGATAGATAGATAGATAGATAGATAGATAGATAGATAGATAGATAGATTTTACTGAAGGTTAATTGAAGATGGTTGGTTTTATCTTCTGTCTTGAAATAATCTATTTTAACAGATAGAGGAAACCAAGATCGAAGGCAAACCAATCATCTTCAATTAACCTTCTGTAAAAGAAGAATAGATAGATGGATAGATAGATAGATAGATAGATAGATAGATAGATAGATAGATAGATAGATAGATAGATAGATAGATAGATAGATAGATAGATAGATAGATAGATAGATAGATAGATAGATAGATAGATAGATAGATAGATAGATAGATAGATAGATAGATAGATAGATAGATAGATAGATAGATAGATTAGATAGATAGATAGATAGATAGATAGATAGATAGATAGATAGATAGATAGATAGATAGATAGATAGATAGATAGATAGATAGATAGCTCTATTACCCAGTTTGGTCAGACATACAGTATATTGGATAATAGAAAAGCTCATGGAATTTTTATAACGTTGCCCAGCAAAAAGTAAGGGTTAAGCAATTAAGGCCTAACTTTGCAAGCTTTACTTGGGAGCAAAGGCAACCAAGTTTTTAGAAGAAGACTGCCCTCGGGTCCAATCTGCTTAGATGGTGGGAGAGGGATCCCCTTCCATTTTTTTTAGTGGCCTGGATCGGATTGGAGGTAGGGAGGTGTCACAGATGGAATAAGGGGTCAGACAGGGCTGAATTGTGGTCTGATCAGGTCTGCCTGAAAAACAGACAGGTGGACCTGATCAGATTGCTCATGTGAAAGAGGCCTTACCACTTCTGGCCCATAGGATGTCATGTGATGTCCTGGACTTTCATTGGTTATACCTGAATGATGCCTGAAGCTACAGGCATCAGCCTGGTACTGTTTTTTTTTTTAGGGCTGGCAAATCCCTTTGGTGTAATAGCCATCTTTGTGGATTACTTTCACCTCCGCCCCCCACCTGCCGCCCTCTGATGCCTATCTATTTACTCGGTGTAACATCATCTTTTTTTATTTTACCAAAAAAATTGATATTTTATTCTGTTTATGTGTACTAAAATCTTTTACAGTGTATATTTTCCCAAAAATTTGTTTTAAAAAAACCCGCTGCACAAATACCGCCTGGCATAAAAAAATGCAACACCCACTTTATTTTTCTCTAGGGCCTGTGCTATAACAGCTTCAGCTCTTCTAAGAAGGCTGTCCACAAGGTTTTGGAGTGTATCTTTGGGAATGTTTGCCCATTCTTCCAGAAGCGCATTTGTGATGTTTCCAACACCTTGTTGAATCTATGCCATGAAGAATTAAGGCAGTTCTGAAGGCAAAAGGGGTTCCAACCTGGTACTAGCAAGGTGTACCTAATAAATTGGCTGGTGAGTATATATATATATATATATATATATATATATATATATATATATATATATATATATATATATATATATATATATATATGTTTTAAGTACTTTTCTAGCAAAAAAAAAATGTTTTTACAAGTGAAATGTCAGAGTTTGCCTGAGTGGGAAGTAGTTAAAGTAGACAAGAACTTCAACTGAATGTGACTCAGCTTGTTAAAGCACTTGTTAAATCTTGTAATATAAAAAAAAATACTTGTTTTTATCTCTTTTCAATTTTTGGTGCAATGCGGTAAACCCTGCGATCCCTGTACGGGTTCCCACGTCACAGCTGAATCGCAGGCAGTTCACACTAACATCCGCAAATTGCTGCGGGTGTCAATGTAAAGTTAATGACACCCCCAGAATGGTTTGCAGATCGCAGTGTGAACTGTGAAATGGTACATGAATTGTCTTGCATAGGTGTAAACACCCATGTGATCTGATTCCAGTGTGGACTAAAAAAAGGTCCTGTCCTGTACCATTTTGGTCCAAATGCGATGCAAATCCAGCCATACAAACTGTATGGCTGAATTTGTGTCTCATAGACATTGCATGTGATCTGCACAGCAACGCAGCACAAATCACATGCGGTGTCTGTGTTCCCACCAGTGTAAGCCCAGCCTTAGTGCTGCCACTCTCTTGTAGCATCTTTGATGCCACCTAATTTTTAAATATTTTATGATGGTGACAACAGTACAAAGTGTATTGTAGGCTTTATTGGAAGCCAATGTGACAGTGACAATGCAGGAGCACAATTGGGAGAGAATACAAGGGCGTTGTCACTCTATAACAGGGGGTCTCCAAATATTTTAAACAAAGGGCCAGTTTATTATCCTTCAGACTTTAGGAGGGCCAGAATGTGGCCCGCAGGGGCAGTAAATGTCCCGGGCTCGGCATCAATGAGAATAAATATGGCCTCAGGTTTGGTGGTCAATAGGAGAAATGAGCAGTGCCCCTATTAGTAAGCGGAATAGTATCCCATCATTGGTATCAGTGGAAGAATTTTAAGAATAGTGCCTCATATCAGTGGGAGGAATATTTCCCCCAAGGGCCAGATAAAGACTAGCAAAGGACCACATCTGGCCCTCGGGCTGCAATTTGGAGACCCCTGCTCTTTAACAAAGACCACCGTGGCTTGATCACCAGGTATTATTTTATTGAAGGCTACTGATTTAAAAATATTGAAAGTGACATTTGAATTGCATTGCCATGGTAAATAGTATGCACTATTTTAGTGATTGGGTTTAGAAATACTTTAAGAACACTCAATCATATCCTGCCTTTTTCAAAGATAATTAAGTATTTGTGTCCCTACCCAGTCCAGGTTTCTTTGTTTTACTACCATAAAATTATACCAAATGAAAAAAGAACAAAATATATACAACATTTGAATCTGTTTGATGATTAAAGTGAATGATTCATAAAGTGCACTCCAGGAATTTTTTAATCAAGTCCCTATCATAAAAGAGTGTACAGTAAAAAAATGTATATTTCAATGCAAAAAAAGTCTCCCACTTAGTCTACTGCATAATGCATGAATTGTACTGTGTATTGCAAATGAATTGTAAATTGTAATGCTTGTCTGTTTTAGCCTGTAGCTTTTTCGCATTAAGGATTGCATGTACTGAATCTCAAGTTATTTCCAAATATCTGCATGAGACTTGTGACTGCCAAAAATAGACATTTGGCTGTTGGTCTCCTAGCAGACAAAACTGGCTCCAATTACAAGACCAGTTAGCTTTTGGTAATGACAGTTTGATAAATTCTAGCCAAAAAGCTAGTCTTTTGTATGGTGTTTACATATTTCTAAATCTGAATAGAATGCCATGTGATATTTATTTTTTAAGCCTACCTGTAAAGTATGCATGTTGTTTAACTGTTTGAAATACCCCAGACAAAAGCTTTCATTCTAGTTTAAAGAAAAATAAAAATAAAAAAGGGAAACAATTGGGACTTATGTCAGGCTTTATTTGCTGTCTATGTCCTTATTGAGAACATTTAATTTCACATTCTGTCCTGGCCACACAACAGAGAGTGCAAGAGAAAATTCCTCCAAACTAAGTAAAAGTTCTTACTTTCACAATTGTCATTTGCCTGTTTTGGGCAAAGTGACAGTTGCAAAGGACCTCCAGACCCAATAAAACTCACTTTGCTAGCGCTCCACCAACGCTATTTCCTCTGTTGCAGTGATTTCTCTGAAGCTTGAACTTATGCTTTTTTGTGCTCTTTTGCTCATTTTTATTGACCTTCTTTGAGCTCCTCTGAAATTCTTTGAGCATAAGGCCCCTTTCACACTTGCAGACCGTTCAGATCCGCCTGTCAGTTTTTTAAGGTGGATCTGAACGGAATCCCCATGCATCTCTATGGGGCAGCGGATGTCAGCGGAGACATGTCCGCTGACATCCGATCCTGTCCGTCAAATCCGGACGGATGGAAATCCTATTTTCCATCCGTCTGGTGGATCAGATCGGATGAGAACGGACAGGCAATCCGTTCTCATCCGATTCCCCCATAGAGGAGAGAGGGGATCTGACACCTCCGTCTCCACACACAGAGCGGAGACGGAGCTGTAACCCGCCTGCTCAGTGGGGATCGGCGGATCGATTACCCGCTGAGCAGCGCGGCTCCGTCAACAGAACGGAGCCATGTGAAAGGGGCCTAAGTGTTTTTTTTTTCCATAAACCCTCCCTTTTGCTCATTTTATCTTTTCTTTTTGAGCTTCTTTGAGCTTTTTTTGCACTTTTTCATGCATTTTTGGGCACTTAGGCATCTTTTCTGCTGGAAAGTTCCCCTCAAATATGCGAGTTTTGTAGGGTTTTTTCTCTGCCTTTAAAAGTATATGTCTGTAAAATCGTGAAAAAGCCATAGTGTGCATGGACACATTGGCTAACATGGAGGGGAGTTGCTAGGCAGAAACAAATGAGAGCTCAAAAGAGCTCTAAAGCCTGTAGGAGCCGCTTCTTTGAGCTTCTTTGAGCTGCAGTGTACCTGAGCCCTAATAATGTTTGGGTCTAGCAGACAATCTTAAGTCTGAACATAGCATCTAATACCAGATGCTGAGGATTTTAGTTACAGACAGGGTTGCACGGGCAATCTGAGAAACAGAGCTTCAGGGGGGCCACTTTGCAAAGACTCTTCAGTTTTCATTGAATGGGCAAGGTGCTAGAGTTTCTTAAAGCCTCTAGTTGAGATGTCTACTCCTGTTCTGGTGGAAACTGTAAATTATTAGATTTTACTTCATTTGCTGTCTCAGTGACAATGGTCACCATTAAAAATATTGAGTGTGGGTATTCCCGATGGGGACATGGAAAGTAATACAAATCTGAGTTTCAACCATAGATTTAATAAAAGAAAGATGATACAACAAGCTTAGCAAGAATCCACAGTCTCAAAGTGAAAATACTGCTGCAAGCCTGACATAAGGCCTCATGCAAAAGGGCACATAAGACCATACAATATAAATTGCAGGCATATTTCTGCACCCAGGAGACACAACTTTAGAGTACAGCCACCTATAGCAATGAATGACTGCACAGAGGTATAAACATATAACTAGATAGGTACAGCTGGTGTGAATCTTACAGTACTTACTCAAGTACATAGGTAAGCACAACTAGTGTACAGTACTTACTGTACAACTTACAGTACTTACTCAAGTACATAGGTAAGTACAACTAGTGTACAGCCATTCATTACTATGGGCAGCTGCACAGTGTAGCCGTGCTTCCTGGGTGTAGAAACATGTCTCTAGTTGATTTTCAGCTTCATGTACCCATTAGTACCCATTAGCATGAGGCCATACCATACAGGTTTGTATTAGCAAAAACAAAATGCTTCAAAAGAGGGGAGGAGGGAGCATAATTCTCCATCATTCTGGGAAGATTTTAATTTACTACCTGCTGTGTCTCTGCTACAGGAAGGGAAGAGAAACCTTAGTGGGGACACAAGAACACAATAGTGACATAGAGGTCAGCAGAAGCAACCAAAGTGCACAGCAGAGGACAAATCTTCCAACATATTCTAAGATGTTTCAGACAGCATAACTCCTGAACACATGTAGACTAATGGCATAGAAGGGGTAAGTATTCATGCTTTACTTAACAAAGAAGCTCCTTCAAGTTGAAAAAAAAACATGGCAGGTATAGTGGCATTATCTGTAATGTTATTCATTTGAATCTCCCATATTCAAAGATTATGCTACATGAAGAGTAAAAATTGAAAGAACTTATATCAATGGAGGAGGAGAGGACAAGTCCCTTCTTTACTGCAGTTCTCCCGAAAGACCTGGAGCTATTAACAATCAAACCATTGGAAGTTCAGCAACAAGAAGAGGACTGGTATCCCTGCACAGAAGATTTCCACAGGATCTAATTTTTTATTAACTCCGGCTTTAAACAAGTGACAGAATCACTTAAAAAACAATGATAATTTATTATTTTAATGTGGATCAAAACTAAAGAGTTTCTTATCCACTTGACCTCCAGACGATTTACACCCTTCATGACAAGGACATTTTTCACGATATGGCACTGCGTTTCTTAACTGACAATTGTGTGGTCATGCAATGCTGTACCCAAATAAAAAATGTTCCCACAAATAGAGCTTTATTTTGCTGTTATTTGATCACCATTGTGTTTTTTTACAGTATCAAAAAAAAAAAGGCAATTTTGAAAAAAAAACAATTTTTTTTTACTTTCTGCTATAAAACATATCCAATAATTAAAAAAAAAAAATAATTTCTTCATAAATTTAAGCCAACATGTATCCCGCTGCATATTTTTTGGTTAAAAAATTCCAAGAGGCATATATATTGATTATATGGTGTCTAAAAACTATGGGATATACACTGGAATTTTTATTTATTTCTTTTTTTACTAGTAATGGCTGGGATCAGTGACTTATAGCAGGACTGCAATGTTGTGGCAGACATTCTGACACTAACACTTTTGACACCTTGTGGGAACCAGTGATACACTGTCACTGTACTAATGACACTGGCTGGGAAGGAGTTAAACAACTAGGATGATCAAAGGGTTAAATGTGTGCCTAACCAGTGTTTGTGTGTACTATGTGTGTGACTTTTACTAAGGGAAGTAATAGATGGAGAAAATCCATCGCTCCCCACCCACCGTCAGAACAGAGCTCTGCCTTGTTTGCATAGGCATAGCTCCGTTCTGTGTGTTTTCCCAACAATCGGCAGGTTCGGGTGGACATCCATTGGCTAGTACCTGCTGACCGGCTTCTGCTGTAGCAAATCACAGCAGAAGTGGTGCGCCGATGTTGCACACCCCCTACGCAGAAGTGCCGGATCACATACTAGGTACATATTCCGGTGTAGGAGAGCCGCCCTGCCGGCAAACATCCTCATGATGTGGTTGGCTGAAGTGCAGTGACCTCAGAACTCATGAAGTTACGTGACTCATCTATAAAAGTCTGAAAAATTCACCCTATAAAAAAGTCTGAAAAATGCAAAGTGAATGTTATGCCTCTTTATTACTTAATCGATGACCCAGACCAGGAACAGAGATAAAACAAATTATTTTTTTAGCAGGCTTTACATGTTTTATACTTCTTCCAGGTCAGTGGCTTAAAGTATTCAAGCCAGAACAGGAGCATGACAGCGGGGCAACTTTCATTTTTACAATGAAGTCAGCAAAACTAACATATTTATTACTGCGTGTGTATTGGGAAAGAGCTGACTCTGACAATGTTTTGCCTCATAGCAACCAATCAATTCAAGGAATGCATTACAAATTTAATTTTGAGAATTAAAATTTGAGCCTGATTGACTGCTATAGGGCATTACAAATAGTACTTTCCACGGATGCCTTGTTATACTGTATAATTTATCATGTACTCCATTATATGATATAAAGAATAATGTAAGTAAGCTCAGGGTGCTTCTAAAGAAAAAGTAACTCCACTGGGAAGTAAAAATCATCACCTTTAACTGAGGAAATAAATAGAATGCAGTCAGGTTTAGAACCTACAAGCTCATAGATAAACTGGAAATGCCTTTCTTGACACACTCTGCATTTTTCCAGAATTAAAAGGAAAAAAAAAATTAATTCCATTACTGTGATAGATGCGTGGATGGCTTGAGAATGTAATTATGCTGCAGGGGAATTTGTCATCATCAGTAGGACATGTATATAGCAACCATGAGGCTCTTTAGAACATGAAAATGCTTTCATTCTAGGCTGACTTTGTCCGCTTCATTTACTTTATTAAACTACTTAATATAAACCGTACAGTATATCCACACACATATATATATATATTTTTTTCCTTCAACTGATATACTATAACTATAAGCCTTTTTGCTCCCTATTATAAATATATTGTTGTGAAAAGGTATTCGGAATCTTCTACTCATTCTGGCTGTTACAGTTAAGCTCATATTGACTATGGGGGTGATTTTATAGAGCAACAAAACAGAGTAGTGGCAAAACCAAACATGTTTATAAAGTAGTTTACTTAAAGCGGAGTTCCACCCTAAAATTATACTTACCTCCATCTTCTTGCTCCGGGTCACCTGAAAAACAAATGGATAATCGCAATTTTATTTTTTTTACTTACCTTGTTTAGAAGAAAATATACTCACCTAACTTCCTCTTCCTTCCCCTCCGCGGCCACGGCGATTCGTCACTTCCTGACTTGCAATGATTCCTGGGAGCTGAACGTCATCACTCCCAGGAATCAATGCGCCTCCACCAACCCGACGTCAGTTCCAGTGCAGGCGCCGTCATACCTTGCTAAACAGCTTCTGGGCATGCCCAGAAGCTGTGCAGGGATGACGCTGCGGCACCGGAAGTGACGGCGGGGCCGGTGCAGTGCATCGTGGGACCGAAGAAGATGGAAGAGGACACAGAAGAGGATCACGCTGGCTTCAAGCTTCCCACACCTGAGATGGCAGCACTGGACAATACATTTTCAAGGTAAGTATTTCTTCTAAAAGGTAAGTGCAACCCGGGACAGATCCTGGGAAAACAGATACAAGCAACAGTAAAATAAAAAGGTCATACAAGTGAAAAATACTGAACTGAAGACTGGTCTTTGGCTCAGTGCAGGGTCAGATTACCCTGGCCTTCAGAAATGTGACTCTCAGTATCCTTGGTAGTTTTAATGGAAAATAATAAGCTCCAACTGCCAAATATAGCAGCATTTTCTTGCCCCCTCAAAAGGGTGTCACATGACATATCTAATTCTACCCAATCAAAGAGTCTGAGGGGTGTGTTGGAGCTGTGTTGAAGAATATTTCATTATGTGCAGTGGGTACACACTTAATGGCAATTTATGTTGTGTATGTCTATTGCGTATGTCTATCCTTCCATATGGCATGATTTCACAATACTAGAAAAAAATATTAATTTACAGAATGAATGTACAATTTGCTAGATAGCAAAGACTTTTTTCATTAAGGTAACTCAATTACAGCAGGAATTATGGAATATTTAAAAAAAAAATTGGCTCAGTTTAGCTTTAGGTGAAAAAACTCAGACTCACAGATGTATATTCACTAAGCTATTCAATGAACTGTTTATGATTTAACCATTTGTACAGTCCTTTGAAGACCCTCCAAAGTGAATATATACGTATATACATATATATATATATATATATATATATATATATGTATATATAATGTATACAGTTGGTTTGGGCTGCTCATTCACAAGAATTATATATATATATACATAAAAAGTACAGTAAAACTGCGGGAAAGGGCACTGGGGGGCAATGTAATGTGAATTTTATTTTGAATGGTATCAGTGTGTGTGGTGTATTTTTACATTTGAATTTGCCGCCGCTTCCACCCCCCTGCGAACGTCACATCACAGGAGACAGAAGCCGGGGCACGGAGACGATCGGAAGGAAGAACCGCCACTAGACACCGCTGGACACATCACTGGATCCCGGTGACAAGGTAAGAAACCTCTTTTACAGGATGCAGCGATGCTTCTGGCGGTACCCCGAGTGTGGCTCGGGGTTACCGCTTTTGGCTCTGAAATTTAACCTCGAGCCACGCTCGGGAATACCGCTAGGAAGGTTAAGGAAGGGCCGATGAAAACCTTCCTGGATGTAAGCTTTTTTACCTGAGGAATACCTGATAATCAAAAAAGTGACAAATGCATCTCACCAAACACACAAAAAGCACACTAGAACATGCTGTGCAGAAGAAAAATCAGCATAGAGGAGTAGAATGTGTAGATCCAGCACTATACTACACTCTGATGCTTGAGTCATATGCAACAACCTCTCACCTCTCTTTGCAGGAGACATACTGTACATTTTCATACCTAAAGAAGATGGCATGTTGGCTTCAGAAGACCATCAAAAACAAGGAATGACTGATGTGATATCCTGTGGGGGCTCATTTTATGAGATTGTAAATGTATTTCAAAGTGCTTCATTTTAAACCGTATTTCAGATATATAACTGTACTTTACCTTGTTCCTAGTACACTGTGTAATAGGAAGTACATCTAAGCGTTCTAAGTCCCTTTCTGTTTTAGAAAAGACATTGAAAAGCTTGTCTGCTCTGCAAAGATCAATGTTTCAGAGAATCTGCTTTTCTTAAAAAGCATAATATTACCCTATTAATGAATTTCAGCATTTTATTTTTCCCAGTCCCACTTTACAAACAGAATTTTAGCTGTTTACATGTTTCTATTTACAATATTTCATTGATCTGGTAAAGCCCATCAGTGTTGAACACGAAACAATTTCCGTTCCATATGAGGACAAAGAACAACTCGACTGGGTCATCTATGATCAATTTGCCCTCTGTTATATTTGAGCTTGGTAAGCTTGTGATCTCCTGCTGCTCTTAATTGCATTATGTTATTGTGATACAAGAGCACATGTTGGGCCTCTATGACGTGCTGAGCAGACTCCAGTGACACTCAGGAGGCATAATCACACTGTGTACTGTTTTTCCTGCCTGATAAGTTTCTTGTGTTTTCCTGTAATACCCTTTATTGAAAAAAGACTAAAGAAAACCCTTTCTCGCAGTGTTCTCTGTACAATGAAAAAAATGTATTATTCTGAATGTGACAAGTCTCATATACAGCTCACTTTCACATATTCCTGTTAATACCTCTGTAGTTTTCCTATGCTACATTGTTACCTTTAAGCAATTTCTGCAACACAGAAGCCAGTAACCCGCTATGATTAATCTTGCATTCTGCTGCCTTATCTCGGGGACTCCGGAGCGTTATTTTGCAATATATTTTATTAAATTATATTTGCTTCACGTTTTCCTTTTTGCTAGAAACCAAAATTATTATTTGGCTTACTCGCTCGGTGGAGTATTAAACCTATTGTAGATACCCGTGTGATCTGTAAGGAGGCACATAATATTTCCCTCTGCTGACCATTTGTAATGTCACTAATAAAGATATAACTGAGTGCAGGCCCCATAACTGATTCCTAAGACACTCATGATTTTTCTGCAAGTTTTCATAACAGAAAGCACAAGCACAAGAAATTCTGGAGGATTCTATAATACAAAAATCATTTACCGGTAAGCACATTTATCTAAATGTCATTCTTGCTGCCTTAAGATAAAAGGCACTTCATTCTAGAAAGCCAAAGTACAAATCTGTTTGAGACTTGTTTATAAATCAGCTGCACAAGACTATTCAATATCTCTTGATCATTTCACAGCATATTTTACAGATCTGTAGAGGTATACTTAACATGTTCCTAAATGACAACTTTTATATTTTCATTTAGGCTTGTAGAAGCACCACATGGGTACAACCACTTCAGGACCAATCAGACTAAATGAGGTCTGACCTGTATCAAATAATGTATTCAAAGTGGGGGACCAATGGTTTCCCAAAAGTATTCTGTCCATTCGGGTCGCCAGTCCTCAGAAGGGATGTGTTGGAGCTGGAGAAAGTCCAGAGATGGGCAACTAAACTAATTAGGGGATTGGAGGACCTAAATTATGAAGAGCGCTTACAAGCGCTTCATTTATCCTCCCTGGAAAGGAGACGCCTGAGAGGGGACATGATAGCGGTTTACAAGTACCTCAACTGTGATCTCAGCATAGAAAAAAAACTATTCAGTCGCAACAAATGCATGAGGACACGAGGCCATACAATGCGATTAGAGGAGAAGTGATTTAACCTCAGGCTACGCAGGGGTTTTTTGTACAGTAAGGGCTACAAGATTGTGGAACTCTCTACCACAAATGGTAGTAACTGTGGGGAGTATGGCTACTTTTAAAAGACTCTTGGACGTACATCTCAAGGATCAAAACATTCAGGGGTATGTGAAATGATTACGTCCACACACACCTACACAAGTCGAACTGGATGGACTATCGTCTTTATTCAACCTCAACTACTGTAGTTACTACATGTAACTATGTAAAATGTGCCTCTCTATGAAGAAGCTTTTGGTAACCTATAGGCAATTGAAAGCCACCCCATACACAGTGAACATTAGAAAATACTGCACTGTTGTTAACACCTTGGTGCCCTCTTTATGCTGCTTTCCACTTGCCTGCTTATCATACAGATATTCATAACATCAGTAAAGAGTCAAAGGAAAAGCATACATAGGTGGAGAGGTTTACAACAAATACTGTACATAATATGAACATCCCCAGTCACTGAAACCTGTTAACCAGCAAATAAGACACAAGTAAAACCTGACTCTAACGTTTATTTGTTGACAACTCCTCATGCCTAGGTACCTTTGTGTGGTCCCATTCTAACCCATAGGGGCACCAAATATGGGACACAAGGAGGTTCCATACTCTCCATAAATCAACCTAACCTGGCTTAAAAATTTTCTAACATAACAAAGGTGTCGAAGGGCAGTCACTATCTGTTTTAGTCTCCAAAGTCATCCACTGAGACAGGTAGACTGTCATTATGGTGTAACTGTTGAAAAAGGGTTCATTATAAACCTAGAATACAAACTAAGAGTACTTAACTACTTTATAGTAATCTGATAGATTAAACAGAGATACACACTCATTCATTAAAAGCATAAAGATTAGCATTTGGAATGTGTCCATATTCAATATATGAAAGCTCTAAATTGCAATACTAGATACCAGATCCATTAAGTAATCCCATTATCTTATAAAACATAAGAAATTGTTAATGATTAAACCAATATTGCTGTTGTCAGATTTATAGCTCTTTGTCATAGTACTAAAAAATAGCAACTCCTGTTCTTTTAGCCCTACTGATAAATCTGAGAAAGATTCCCTCTGACCGTTGATTAAAGTGTTACTATACCGACAACAGTAAAATCAGTCTGTATATGCAGTTAAGTATGCTTGTTTTACTCACTGTGGAACCTATTGGGCCTAGGGGTAATCCTCTGCATTGTGTAAAAAGGCTGTTTGAGTGTTCTCTGATCCTTCCCTCCTTCCAGTGTCCCAAATTAATCTCCAGATAGTACAAAGGGTAAGGGGCAAGCTGCACATGCTCAGTTTGGTGTGCATTGATTGAATTGTATTTATTTTTTTGTTGGGACAGTGCATGTGATCATCACAGGGCCAATTAGCACTGTCTAGACAGAGGGTCAAGGGTCCTGCATCCTCATAGGACAGCTAGAGCAGTATGAAAACCCCTCCTACATGCTTTCACCAGATACTGATAGAAGTCACAAGACTGCTCTAACAGCTGATGAGAATAGGTATTTGGCCGTTTACATTTATTAAAACCATTGCATTTCCATGTTCTGTGTACTGAGAGAGACCAGATATAGTAAATGCAGGGTCCTGGGTTTAGTAACACTTTAAGGCCTCGTTATTATGGGTGAATACATGTGTTCCCCATGCAGGGGCGTGTTTTGCTAGCACAGGGATTCACTGGGGATGGGCTACAATTGGGCTATGATTAGGACCCACTGAGGGTCGATACGCATGAGCCTGGAGGACCAAATGTTGCATTCCCTCAAGTAAATAAAGCATTGAGAGAGCTATAGCCAGTGCCGGTTATATTCATTCTAGCACAGGAATGTTCAAGTGTTGCTTGCAGCTCTGTGCTGGCATTCCAATAGATGTCTTTTGGGACACATGGCTGCATGAATACAGCCACAACATCTGCGCAGGGGTGGGTGCACAAAACTGAATGCACCCAGGGGGAGTTTGGGGACCTGCACTCACACTGATGTCACATTGGAACACACTGGCGGTGTCCATGCAGCCACATGTCCCAACAGACATCTATGGGACTGCCAACATGGGGATGCAAACAATATTTGGGCATCCCCATGCCAGCAAAACATGGCCCGCAGAGCACACAAGTGTTCGCCTGTGTGATCAGGGCCTAAAAGGTCAACAATGCATGACATGGCTGCAGCCAAATTTTCAGGTTGGACTGGACTAACGCTTGATTATGTAGCATTTTCCAACATATTTACCATTTACAATAAGCTAAAGAAACCTTTGCTAAGTTTATATAAGTTTATATAATATAATCCTATTGTGTAGTTGGACAAGGGTCAGATGACATTGGGGGGGTGGTGTGCCTAATCAATTCCATGGTTCATAAATAAAAACAGAAATGGCCGCTATATAATTCACCACATTTTACAATGGCTTCACTTAGCAAAAAAAAAACAAAATCATACAAATCACTATATGTTTGTTTTTGTATTTTGTATTGCTTGAAAAACAACATGGCCAAAGCTGAAATGCTTTTTTGAATTATACATGTACTTAATTATAATGTGAAAACAACAGAAATAATACAATACTATAAATGCCACTTTAGATTATATCACAACCTTTAAAGCATTACTGAATCCCATAGTGAGCTGGTAATAGGGTCCATTTGACTCTTGCTATAGAAGTGAGTGCACTTCATCCTCCTATTTTGGTGGACACCCCACCCATTTTTATTATAAGAGAAACTGCATATGAACAACCTGTGTATGAGGATTGTTTTGAATGAATTACATGTAGATGTTCTGACAAGTAGTATTCGTGTTTTTAATCTTATACGTGATAAAAACGAATTTCTGTAATTCATTTTTTTAAACACAGCCTTTCTTTAGCATTTCCTTGATGTATTTTACCTTGCTTTTTCTATTGCTCATTGCAGATCACATTATAAACCTTTTTTCAGGATTAATCTGGACTTAGACTTATCCTCCCAATTTGCTTAAGGCTACATAGAGTGTAATAGTATTTAAACTTCAGCTGATATTAATGATACTGAACCATGATGTCTTTGTTTATAAGATTAAGGGACTAGTTTGGTTGTGTAGGAATAAGGCTTAAAGGAACACTTATTTTAGAATGCAACCCATTAAGGGCAAAACGTGAAAATGGTAAGAATGCCTTCCGTGTTACTGCATTGCTGCAATCAAAACATTTACAATTCACTGAAAAAAAAGCTTTAAACTTCACAAATTTGGATTAACTCAATTAAACTAAGTTATGTGTTCCTTCGTTAACCTGCACTGGGTCTACATTAAATGAATTATTTCTGTTCTAGGCAAATCAGAAATCCTGAGACCAGGATCTGATTGGTGAAAGCTGATACAACTTTTATCAGACCATAGAAATGGATAAAAGGATATTTATTTCTTACAATGCTATTAATCAACATGCCACTTCCATGATTGCATGAATGTTGGAACTTAAGTTGGATACACAATATACAATTTTCTTTAGATTTTTCCTTTAGAGTTACCAAAACCATATAATATGAGGTCAAACCCAAACACTTTCAATTAGTATGCAATCAGGCAGGCCTTTATTCTACATAGTTGAAGGTTAAGCCCCGTACACAGGCAATGATTATCGGCCGACCGATCCTCCGACTTTTGTCCAGAGTGGTTTTTTGTTGTTTGGAATGTGCCTAGACTGCACACGAATTTTCCCGCCCAACAAAAATCTACTTCAGAAGTGATGTCATGTGTTGGTTTGCTTTCTTTGTGTTCTTTCTTCTCTGAGCATGCCCAGACTTGCTCATCAGATTTTTCCCTGTCGAAATCAGTACTGACAGCACGAAAATCGGCCGTGTTTTGACGGCCAACAAAAATTTTATAGTCTGCACACCAGATTTTTTTCGGCCGAAAAGTCGGAGTCGGTTGTCAGAAGCATCATACTAACAAGCCGAAAATCGGCAGATCGGACGTTGGCCAAAAATTCCCTGCCAATTTTCGACGCGTGTGTACGGGGCTTAAATCTAATGGAAATCTACCAACAAAAGTTGTATAGGTTGTATCCCTTACAGACGGTACATAATGTTTTTGAATAATAACCTAAAACATGTTACTTATGTTATACATACATACATGTTAATCTCACATCTGAGATTTATTGTTTTTTTTTTTTTTTTCAAAAACTTTTTAGTATGCTGTAGTTTGAATCTGATGTTGGGGACTGTGCATGTACCCCCCCCCCCCCCTTCCAGTCCTGGAACTTTTGAGATGCTACTGAGAAGTTCTACATGTCAGTTCTATTTAATTTCCCCAGCATTTGAAGATCATAGAGAATTTGGTGTCTGAATTAAAATAAATGGGCTTGCAGCTAGTTTGCCTGCGCTACTTCTCTTTGGACAACATCATTTTTTTGTGAGATATGTTGCCACCTTTGTGGAACTGAAAAGTAAATAAATGATCTCGTAGGCCCCTTTCACACAGGGGATCCGATCCGATCCGCCTGTCAGTTTTTCAGGCGGACCTGATCAGATGCTAAATGCATCCCTATGGGGCAGCGGATGTCAGTGGAGACATGTCCACTGACACCCGCTGCTATCCGATCTGATCCTGTCCATGAAATCCGGACGGATGGAAACCCTATTTTCCATCCATCCAGCAGATCAGATCGGATGAGAACAGACAGGCAGGCCGTTCTCATCCGATCTCCCCATAGAGGACAGCGGGGATCTGACAGCTCCGTCTCCGCACACAGAGCGGAGACGGAGCTGTCATCCGCCTGCTCAGCGGGGATCGGCGGATCGATTCCCCCGCTGAGCAGAACGGAATCTGTCGATTGAACTGACCTGTGTGAAAGGGGCCTTACAGTTTTGCTTTAGTATGCTTACCTGAAATAAAATATTTTGGATGCCGCAAGGTCATTATACTGTATTTATTTTTGGCATATCATCACTTTTGCACAGAACACTAACATTATGCAATCCAACTGCTATGCAGATATGCAACTGTTGGTGTTCATTTTTGGTAAATTGCTATACAAAAAAAATAGGTAATCAGCTAGGCTGATACAGTATCTAATCTAAATTGAACATATTTGCAATAAAATAATGAAAGGAAATTGTTTCCCAATTCTCAGCCAAAGCCAATACCAAATACACATATCTTTCAGCATTAAAGTGGTTTTAAAGTTTTTTGTCTTTTTTTCCGCAATAACAAACATGTTCTAGTTACCTGCTCTGTGAAATGACATTGCACAAAGAGGCCCCAAACCCCTTCTTCTGGGGTCCCCCACCAGCACTCTAGGCACCACAACACAGTTTACTATGCTTCCAATATGAATGGACACAGCGAGCAAGCGTGTTCACTGTATTCATTTAGAAAAGAAAGGGGCCGGTAAATTACATATTTACTAGTCTCTTCCCCTGCTTTCAATCCTGAAACATTCCCTGCAGCAGCCGGGGGGGAGAGTGGAGGAGGGAAGCCAGCAGTACTAAGGGGCTAGGGGGCCAACAAGGGGGGGGGGCTGGGAAGTAAGGGGAATTGGCACCACACATAGTGATTAGTATGTGCCCAGGCACACCTGACACACCCCCTGTGCATGCCTATGCTTTAGATGCTGGTGCCCCCACTGTGCTCTATAATTTTCCTTAGCCACAGGGGGGCACAGGGGCCAGCAAAAGGAACAACAGCATGCAACGGGGGAATAAGCACCCATGATGAGCAGATGCTGAAGATATTTGAGCAAACCTCTATCTTTAACCATGCAGTGTGCATCGGATCAGGCAACAGGACAAGTACTAATTAAGTGCATTGAAGGTAGTAATTTGTTTCAGGTTTAAAAGATTCAACTCTGTCTCTATAAAAATCTACAACATACTTAAAGACTGGGTTCATACCTTTGCACTTCATAAAAGCACATTTTAGCACAAGTTCTGACCTAAAACAATGCATGTTAATGCAGAAAGCAATGCTGAAGTAAGTAATTTAACTGCCAGTGGAATTTCGTAGTTGGAAAATCATTTCTAGTTCCAACTGAGGAAATACCCCTAAACTAAAAGTATCATAGTCTGCAATTCCTACTAGCTCCAGCAGTTAAGCACCTTGCATACCCCTGCTCTCCTCCTCTACTTTACAGTTTATCTATCACTTTGATACAGCACTTTACTTGAGAATAGTGAAGTGCAGGAGATGGGATAGGCAAGTTGAGAATTTCGACCTGGTGTTTGCATACCTGAGTGCTCCAGGCCTAGGGGTTCCAGAGGCACTCAACAGAAACAAATAACCAACTCTATAGAATTTCTCTCTCATTTTGTCAATCCTAAGACAGATTCTCATATGAACCTTCTTTTTCTATAACATACTTTTTTTTTATCTGCTAAATTCTGCAGTAAGGGTTAAAAAAGCCTTTGCTAGCAGTAAATAGGAGAATCCCACACTCAAGAAGTAACCCACTTTCTTAAGTAAAATCTTCTTTAACCACTTGCCAACCACCAGCAGTACATATACTGCGGCAGGTCGGCTCTGTCTGCGAAACAATGTAACTGTACGTTGCTTTGCGAAACCACGAGTGGGGGCGTATGTGTGCCCCTTCGCCACAGGGGAAGCTGATCAATGGATCCGCTGGCCATGATCGCTCCCCATGGAGACAGAACAGTGGTCTCCCATTAAAAACACGGCAGACCGCTGTTATGTCAGCAATGAACACAGGGTTCCTGTGTTTCTCTTATTTAGGAACACAGGTCCCTGTGTTTATTCCATAAGTACATCCCCCATACAGTTATAAAGCCCCCCTAGGGACACATTTAACCCTTTGATCACCCCTGGTGTTACCTCTTCCCTGCCAGTGTCATTAGTACAGTAACAGTGCAACTTTTCAGCAGTGATTACTATAGTAATGTCACTGCCCCCCCCCCCAAAAGTGTCAAAAATGTCACTTAGGTGTCCAATCTGTCTGCCACAATGTCCTAATCTCGCAAAAAATTGCTGATCACTGCCATTACTATAAAAAAAAATACCAAAAAAAAATTACCAAAAAAATACATAAATCTTTCCCCTAGTTTGTAGACATGATAACTTTTGCGCAAACCAATCAATATACTCATATTGGGATTTTTTTTACCAAAAATACAGAATACATATTGGCCTAAAATGATGAAAAAATTAGATTTTTACATTTTTTTTATTGGGAATGTTATATAGCAGAAAGTGAAAAATATTTTTTTTCTTTTAGAATTGTTTTTTTGTTTATAGCGAAAAAAATAAAAAATTGCAGAAGTGATCAAATACAACCAAAAGCAAGCTTTATTTGTGGGGGGGAAAAAAAGATATTAATTTTATTTGGGTACAGTGTCGCACGACCGCACAATTGTCAGTTAAAATAACAAACTGCTGAATCACAAAAAATGGCCTGGTCATTAAGGGGGAAAACCTTCCAGTCCAGAAGTGGTTAAAATAGAATGCTTATCATGTTAGATCATTGCATATTTTGGTTTAAATGAAATGAAAAAAAACAGCTGTTTAGCTTACACAGCAGATTTAACAAACCCTATTTACTGCTTATCAGACCAAACGGTAATAAAAAGGCACTTATTGAGAGCTTCCACTATTGTGCATCTCAAATCTCAAAATGCGAGGGTTTATTACAAGCACACATCACTTGTTCCTCATTTGCTGGATGATAATGGCGCATGGCCAGGCAAGGATGGTATAATGTGAAAAGTGATACGTAAAGTCTAGTTTTTGTTAAAAATAACAAACGCGTTATACTTACCTGCTCTTTAAAGTGGTTTTGCACAGAGTAGCCTGGATCCTCCTCTTCTTGGGACCCTCTTCAACGCTCCTGGCCCCTCCCTCCTGTTGAGTGCCCGAATAGCAAGTAGCTTGCTATGGGGGCACCTAAGCCGAGCCGCAGCTTGCTGTATCTATTCCCCTCTCTCTCCTCATTGGCTTACTGACTTTGATTGACAGCAGTGGGACACTGCCATCTCAGACAATAAGGAGGAAGAGCCCTGGGCAGCTGAAACACTGCTGCAATATTTCTAGATCGAGATGGGGCTCAGGTAAGTTATAGGGGGGCTGAAGGGGGCCACTGCACACAGAAGGCGTTTTATAGTAATGCATAGAATGCATTAGGATAAAAAAACCTTCTGACTTTACAACCACTTTTATTTCCCAACGTAGAAAAGAAGTCCATGCATAACATCATACTACACATAATACTAAAGCAATGTTTCTGAATCGTCATCTTTCACTGACCAAAGCCAACATAATGCATTTTAGCAATATCTATTGTTCAATTTCAATATTTCATTATTTGTAGTCATGCTTTACGTTTGCTTAATTGATCTCTGCCATTTCCAAACTAGTCATAGAGAGTCACACAAAGTAAAAATAAATATAACATCTTGCAAAAGTAATTTAGAGTGTAGTGATTTTCAACAATTTTCTATATAAATTATGTATGACAAGACTTCTAAATGTTAAACCTGTCTTTGTCCGGTAAATACAGAGGCGTACATAATGGGAAATAAGGGTATCTAAACCACCCCAGATAGCAGCTAACACTGATGATAGTTGCTGGGAACCCGAAATGTTTCCTCCACAATTAGTTTCTCCTCCCTTCCAGACACATGACCTGGTTGACTGAGGACTTTCCATAACTGAACCATCTGGTCTGGTAAAGGGGGCGGGGGGGTTCATGGAGGGAGAGCAGCTGAATTTTGGAGGGTCGGTACTTAGGATAGCTATACTATGGGGAATGTGTTATGTATTAATGGGAGGGAAGAAGATCTGTAGTAGGTGGGACTGACTTGGGGAGGGAGGTCAATTTTTATTTTCCTTCCTATACTGACCTGTGCATTATACACTCCTGACCCCTGCACTCTGTGTATTACATACCCATGGCACCTGCACACTGTGCATTACATACTCCTGACCCCTGTACACTGTGTATCACATACCCATGGCACCTGCACACTGTGCATTTCATCAGGGACGTCTTTAATATTCATTGGACCCTGGGCAAATATTTTCTTTGGCCCTCCCAAATCCCTTTATCAACTATTTGCAGGCAATGCGGGCTCAAGGGGCAGCTGCTTTGGGCCCCACAACAATGACTGGGCCCAGGGCAGCTGCCCCTTTTGCCCTGTTTTAAAGACAGCCCTGCATTACATACTCCTGAACCCTGTAATTAGTGTTTTACATACCTCTGACCCCAACACCCTGTGTGTGATGAATTCCTAACCCCTTCACTCTGTGTGTTATTCCTGACCCCTGCACCCTATATTGTACAACCGTTTCTGGTTCCTGACTATTTTAATTAACTTATTCAAGGTAGGCTGTGTGCACAAAAGCATATGTATTGGAAGAGTTTTTTCCCCCACAAATGATTGTGCAGAGGTTATTTTAATGTCTGTTAGATTCTGGCACAGTAATGAAAGTGTATTTCTTAGGAAAAGGACTGTGGCATATGTTACATATTGAGTAGGCACAGGTTTTGAGCCCCCCCTCCCCCAAATCTTAGTACAATTTAGCCACATCTATAATTTGCAGAATTATTCTCCTCTGGGTGCACTATAGTGAACCTCCCTCTTACGGAAAAGCAAAAATATCTACGGCCATGGGGAAATATGGCTGGCCACTGACTGAATGCCTAGGCCAATGGGCAGCCTAACACAGGGAGTCAATATCCCCATATAAGCTTTGACTCCAGCAGCTGAAGGCTTTCAAAGAATTTTTCTTTGGACCCCACACGATGAAAAAAAAGTATATGCTGCTTGGAAGGGTTAAATGGAGGTGAACATGCTGCTTTGACCTGCATGGGCAGATCAAAGGAGTCACATATTACAATAACTTATTTAATATGACAGTGCAGCCTGCAATGACTACACGCACAAACAAAAACCCATTATACAGTAAGTAATCAGATTTCAGCTTGCTGTAGCTAGATAAGAAAAAAATGTAATATGATAAAGGTTACTGTACTTTGCACTACATAATAAAATAAACCCACAGGTGATGCTGCAATGTCAGTTTAAGGATAGAGAGAATCTTCTCGGATCATTAGTCCTTGCTTGGGGACAGCTTCTATAGAACACAAGTAGACTACCTGCCTACTAAAGTCTCAGTATAATCTGTGCTCATTGACTGAATGAGGAGCCAGGGGAGAGCTTGCACTTACATTAACAAAAGACGCAGAAGCTTTGGTTACAGCTTTTTACTATAACAATAACCCACCTGTTTAGAATTTCTCAGTTTTAAGACCTATTCAGAAAATGAAAGAAAACTTTTTCAGTTTCTCTAAATCCCTGTTGCTTTAAATTGAATTTATAAATAGCAATTATCAAGGTGCATGTGTATTTTTAATATACCTATAGGTTTTTATAATATATAATATAATATAATATAATATAGTATATATAATATAATATAGTATATATATAGTATATATATATATATATATATATATATATATATATATATATATATATATATATATATATATATATATATATATATATATATAATATAATATATATATAATGTAATATAATATATAGTATATATAGTATATATATAATATAATATAGGTGTTTAATTTTAGTGTTAATAAAGATTAAAATAAAAAAATCTAAACCCAGGAAAAAAGTAATATTTTGCAGCTCATCAGGGCTTAGATGTGGTGGTTGCATTCGTTTTTACCCCTCTATTTTCACCTACCATATATAAAGTCCTATCCTAAGGTGACGATGTTTAATCAACGTGAAGGAGCACCTTTTTCCTCTCAGGGAAGGACTACAGAATTTAACCCCCATTCTCTATATAATTGGGGAAGTGTTTTGTAGTTCACAAGAAATTTGGGAACTATGGTAACTTACAAGAGTCAGTAAAGGCGGACAGCACCAAAGCTTATGTGGTCACAAGAGAGTACCAGCAGGTTATTTTTTAAACTTATCAGACAGATATAACAAACTTCTTTTAATAGTATATTTAACAGACTAAGGCAGCCGATAGATGGGTCTGATTTTTTTTTTTTTCAACCAGTAGGTTAAATAAAAAAAAAAACTCATTTGATTTCCCCATCCACACATTTAGAAGTCTTCCTCACCGCCAGAATACACTGATCAGCGCTGCCGACTATAGCCGGAGGCGCTGATCAAATGAAGAAAATCCAACAGGCAGTTGTATAGAAGATAAGCAGTATCAATGAACTTGGCAAATTTTGATCCATGTATGGCCACCTTTAAAGGAAAATATTAAGGGAAGGTCATTGTTAAGATTTACATAAACTTAATTAATGTTAACAGGATGCCCATAAAGAAAGGCTAATGCCCTGCCCCAACCTTGCCAAACTAATTTAGAAAACTGAAAACAATCCTGTGCAGTAAGTCGGGCTGCTACTTCATGGTAATATTTTGGTAAATTTTAAAAAGCTTAAGATGGGCTTTTTTTTGTCAATATATTTTTTTCTTGTTCATAATATTTTATTGTTTTTGCGAACAGATACAACAGGGATGCATACAATAGCATCCAAAAAAGTGTGTACATAACAAAGGTTATATGGTGGTACAAAAACATAATTAACAAATGAAAAACATGAGCAAATATGTAAGGAGGTGAAGCCCCCGTGGGATTGGAAAGTTAGGGGTTCAAGGCCAAGATCGCCTCCCGATCACCCATAATGGATTGTCAATAGATTTTTATTGAGAAAAAGCATACAATAACCCAAACTTAAAATGGATGTAAACCCTCATATATACCCAGTGAAGTGAACAGCCTCAGATGATACACAGAGATGAAACAAATCTCCCTAAATAAGTTTTACTTGTATATGTGCTGTCTTCAGCTTACTGCACTGTTTAGAAAGTGAACGTCCTATGAGAATTTTCTCTTTCTGATTCAAATGTGGGAGGGAAGTTTGGCCATACACTGTGAGACAGCTGATTGGAGGAAAGGCACACACCCCCTCTCCACATAGGCAAAAACATGAAGAGCCGTGCTGTAAATAGACCAGCTCTCTGCTAATATATTTATAGTGCAAATCAATTGGTGCATAAACATAAAAGTTCATAAGTGTCCATAAATATTGTGCAGGTGTGTAGAATTGTATTCTATCCAAATAATACGTGTATCCACCACCGAGTGAAATTCATCCTTACCAAAGGGAAATAAATAAGGTGCAACTATAGTTTCTTGTGCTGAAAAATTATCCAATCTCCTTGTGAACAAACACCACGTGTAAATCACCAAGAATTAGCCTCTTACCAGATGGTAATAGGTATGCACTTGTTCAGTGAAACCACCGCCTTGCTTCCTCTTTAAAATCCTGAAGTGGGATGTAGAACCGCTCTACCTTTCTTTCTCCACTAGATGGCAACGAGTACCAGCAAGAAACACAGCCTCATCCTTCTTTACAAGCTCACAAAACCACCGTGTATTAAAGGAAAAAGAAGGACTAATAGTGTATTACCCTTAAGATTTATTCAAAAAACAGTTGATAATGCACTTACAATTAGATGTCTTGTATTCAGCATAAACATAGGCATACTAATTCCTGCAAAGGCTTGCGGCCGGCTGCAGCACGGACCGCAAGTTGTGTGTGACGTGTGCGCCTCCTAATCCTAATTCGGAGGCGCACACGTCACACACAACTTGCGGTCCGTGCTGCAGCCGGCCGCAAGCCTTTGCAGGAATTCGTATGCCTATGTTTATGCTGAATACAAGACATCTAATTGTAAGTGCATTATCAACTGTTTTTTGAATAAATCTTAAGGGTAATACACTATTAGTCCTTCTTTTTCCTTTAATACACGGTGGTTTTGTGAGCTTGAAAAGAAGGATGAGGCTGTGTTTCTTGCTGGTACTCGTTGCCATCTAGTGGAGAAAGAAAGGTAGAGCGGTTCTACATCCCACTTCAGGATTTTAAAGAGGAAGCAAGGCGGTGGTTTCACTGAACAAGTGCATACCTATTACCATCTGGTAAGAGGCTAATTCTTGGTGATTTACACGTGGTGTTTGTTCACAAGGAGATTGGATAATTTTTCAGCACAAGAAACTATAGTTGCACCTTATTTATTTCCGTTTGGTAAGGATGAATTTCACTCGGTGGTGGATACACGTATTATTTGGATAGAATACAATTCTACCCACCTGCACAATATTTATGGACACTTATGAACTTTTATGTTTATGCACCAATTGATTTGCATTATTAATTGGCTTCACAGATTGATATATGTTATATATATTTACTTTTGTTGATTTGGTTCACATATAGATATATGTTATATATTCATTATTTATTTGTTGTTTAGCGCACCCCACACCACATATACATTTATCTATATTCAAAAGCACTGAATACCGGGAGCAGCTTCAACACACTATCAGCGCACCCATCCCCCCTTACAACAATATATTTATAGCACTCACCCCGGCACAAAATTCAGGCTGGTTTTATCTCAGTTGAGGGAGAAGTTGTCATAAGTTATCATACTGATAACAGAAGAAAGCTATAGGACTTAGGGCTTTGGAGAGAGATAAGTAAACATTACATATAGATGTGCCCAGGTCAAATTTCTTGAATTAGATTTACATCTAATTTAAGGGGAAAGCTCCCTAACTGTACAAAGAAACAAATATACAGAATCTTGGGTTACTTGTGGATATTGTAACAAAACAAGAATGGTTGTATGCAATATTTTAAGGTAATAGTCTGCAACAATGCTACCCCCCAGTTAGGGACAATTTCAAGGCAGAAAAAAAGGAGGGCAGAGCAGGACAGAAATAAAGGGAAATCTGCAAACGGGGTCACTTGTTTTAGTGTTATCTGTTTTAGTGTTATCTGTCTAATAGAAAATTTCCCCATTTTTGAGAGATGTTCTCTCACTTCCTGTTTTGTCTATAGTATGGGAAACAAGGATAAATACCTCTAAAGAAATATGCAATGTGTTTAACTATAAAATGCATCCCATTCATGCATCAGATCATTGGTTGTTGGTGCAGAAATACAAGCTTGTTGCAGTGAATTTTTGGGGTTCATTGATCTCAGGGCACTAGCATATTTTATGTATTACTGACACAGTATGTATTTATTTTTTATTATAACTCATTCTTGGTGATGGTTTACATTTAGACCTGTTGGGGTACCATAGTGGGTTAAGAATAAGAGTAAAGTAATGTAGAGTATATATAGCCTGAATCACCAATTTACAATAGCATGCCAGCAGCCAGCATGCAATGTAACTATATTTCCTCATGAGCTAACAATGAATTGTTAACACACGGTGTGGAAGAAAATATATATGCAGTACTTTCTGAATGATTACCCAGTATGTATTTGTTAATATGGAAGCATGCTTAACAATTGTGCTCATAGAATTTCCTATTGACTTCTCTGCTCTACGGAATCATTTATTCCTTACTGTGACTGTGTGATTTGTAGTTCTGTAGCCACCTACTGTATATATAATATATGCAATGATTAGCCATATGATTCAGGCAGGCAAAAGTAATGTTTACCTGAAAACCATGTCTATAGATTGTCCACATTATTTGTCACATTCACCCACTTGGAACCTGAGTGCCTTGTTAATCTCACAAATTGCACTGTACAATAAAAGCATACTTTTGCAGATACTGTATAAAACAATCATTCATTTTTCTTATGTCATTTTAGATACTTTGATAGAAGTTAATGATATGTTTGTCTCAATGAGTCAAAGCCATGGAAGTAATCTTTGACAGAAACTCAGTGGAGTTACTTCCCATAGAAAATCTTATCAAAGTATGTTTTCACAATGCCGTCGCAAAGTTGACAACTTAATATAACATGAAGTATTATTCCAAACATGTCCTAAAAGAAATTAGGCAATTTAGATCTTGCCCAGTGAGCCTGAAGGTCACCCCAAATATTATTATTATTTAGGTTTTTATAGTGCTAACAGTTTACGCAGCGCTTTACAACTTGAGGGTATACAGTACAAATACAATACACTCTAATACAGTAGGAATTAGAGGGCCCTGCTCATTAGAGCTTACAATCTAAGAGGGACGGTCAAGAGATACAAGAGGTAATAACTATGGGGAATGGGCTGATGAAGAAACTAAAAGTACAGTTGCTAGGTGGTTGCCAGCTAGGCTTCTCTGAAGAGATGTGTTTTCAGGGATCGTCTGAAAGTGGACAAAGTAGGAGATAGTCGGCAGATTGGGGAAGAGCATTCCAAATATTATATTTAGCCATGACCAAACCTATAATTCTAAGGCCCACTACTTCCAAGAAGAAATTGCTAGACTTTTATGCTACTGTCAAACACAATTATGGCACTTTTCCACTGCAAGTACCGGCTCGGCTCTACTCGGCCCTGCTTGGCCCGGTTTGCTTTTCCACTGCTGGTACCGCATGGTACGGTGTTGGAATGGTTCGGTATGGTACGGTATGGTTTGCTTTTCCACTAAAGTAGTACTAAAGTTAAGTGGGTGGGATAACAACAGGGTGGGTGGCATTCTCTGACCAATCAGTGGCTAGTAGTGACTGCATGCAAAGGATTGTGGGATATGGTACTGGGTATGGTACCTCTTGGAACCATAATCGAGGTGGTACTGTTTTTGAGAGCCGTACCGTTCGGTTCCATGCAGTGGAAAAGCGCCGCCATACCATACCGTACCGAACCGTTCCTACACCGTCCCATGCGGTACCAGCAGTGGAAATGCACAAAAGCGAGCCGAACCGTTCAGTTCCATGCAGTGGAAAAGCGCCATTACTGGTATTGGACCCAAAATGGACATTGGGTCAAATATCCGTTGTCATTGTCCATTCCATTGGGTTCAAAGGAATATTTAAAGGCATCTTTAACACATTAGTGCAAGAAACATGATTTTAAGTGCAACCAATGAAAATCCTCATACTGGTCTGACTTTAATAAGGTGAATTATTGTTGTGAGTTACTGCACGTTAGACTTTTTACTTACTGAGGAAAAGTAATACCAGTTTCATGACTGCCATTATGATTCAGTAGCTTCAGCGCTGTCTAAGTCATTGACCCACAGCGTGAACTTAAACCAGACTTAGCCTGCGTGTTTGTAACAGGTATAATGAATCCAGTTGTAAATTACATTTTTAGAAGAAAATGAGTAATTGCAGCCTTTGTATTTCTCTTAAGAGCCCCTTTACACATTTCTGTTCTGTCATGGTGCGTTACCACATGCTAATTAGCATGGGGTATATGCTACATTTTGTCCACTGCATTAAACCTGAACTAAATCCTTCTACCCTTTACAGCCAAGGAGGCTTCCACATTAGCCTATGTTTGATCAGCAGTTGCCATGGTGCTGCACGTGTGATCATTTATGACACCAGCCGTTTGATGGTTTGACAACATGCCCTGAATATAGCTGTAACTGTAATTGAATGTAACTTTAAGATAGCCCATTCAAATGGCAATGGATAAAAAACCTTATTTGAACTGTCGTTTAACACAGTGCACCACAATGCACAGCATTTATTGTAGTCTACTATAGTTGTATGTTGGAAGGCCATTCTAAATGTCAGTGCCAAATATTAAGGCTCGTACACATGATGAGAATATGGGACAAATAACCATCCGGGTTTTTTTATGCAAATTCCAAGCTTGTATTGTAATGTATTTTTTTAATTTTGAAGCATGCATAGTCTTGCTCTTCCAATTTGCTTCAGACTGATACTGTACTGATTAAATGGCAATCACACAATCTCATTAATCTCATAATTTCAGATAAACTGTCATGATCAGCTCTTTAAAGCTTTGTACCTATGATCAGATTATCGTACGATCGCTTTTAAAGCAGTATTTTTGGTCCAATTTTCTGAACGTATGTAATAAGCTTTAATATAAGTTTTATCAAATATTACTATCAAGAAAAAATATAGAAGCTTTAGGGCTAGCATCCTTGTCGTATTAAGGAACACAAAAAAGACATTTCTAAAAAGTGGGCAATTTAGACAGTGACTTCCATAAAATATCACAATGCGTCACGTATACATGTGTAAAAAGTATATAAGAGGTTAATTATTATTTATTACATACAATATATCAAAAAGGTATACAAAGGCAAATAAAAGCCCATATGGATAAAATATACATATAAAGAAGATATTAGCCATAGTATGACATGTGCCACACTGAATCTGTCAACATGTTTCGCGGTGCAGACTGCTTCTTCAGGGCTTCATTGTCTGTATGTGAGTCATAGATGTCTGGTATATATATATATATATATATATATATATGTAAATAGAAATAAACAAAGTACAAAAGACTATAATCCTTCCACTTTATAAAACTCTAGTCCGACCACATCTGAAGTATTCTGTCCAGTTCTGGTCGCCAGTCCTCAGGAGGGATGTGTTGGAGCTGGAAAGGATCAAGAGAAGGGCAACTAAACTAATTAGGGGATTGGAGGACCTTAATTATGAAGAGCGTCTGCAATCGCTTGATTTATTCTCCCAGGAGAAGTGACTCCTGAGAGGGGACCTGATGGCAATTTATAAATATCTCAATGGTGATCTCGGCATAGAAAAAAAGCTATTCAGTCAAAGGGATTGCATGAGGACTCAAGGGCATACAATGCGATTAGAGGAGAAGCGTTTTAACCTCAGGCAACGTGGGGGGTTCTTTACTGTTAGAGCCACAAGATTGTGGAATTCTCTACCACAAGATGTGGTTTCTGCGGGAACTATGGTGGCTTTCAAAAGACTCTTAGACGTACATCTCAAGGATCAGAACATTCAGGGGTATGTGAGATGATTACGGCCACACACACCTACACAGGTTGAACTGGATGGACTATTGTCTTTATTCAACCTCACCTATTATGTAAAAAGGAATGAACCTCAGTACCACTAATCCCCATAGATGGTGTCCGGGTCTCCTGGGAACCCACCGGTCCAACAAGGAAAGCCCCACAAAGAGCAACCCCTAATAAGAGCAAAAAGGGCAGTCCCTAGGGAGCTGGGTGGATCCTCTTTCAATTGGCCACACATAAGAAAAATCTACCTGGATGTATGGAATCGGTCAGCATGCTGGATTGTGCCAAACCAACCCGCCTCCCGTGGCTGCATCCTCGCGGTCAGTAGGACGCTGGAAACACACGCAGCTGGAAGGAGTCATAAGTGGAAGTGACATTGAAACCCGGCCAAAAAGCGGAGATGACGTTAATGAAAACCTGACCGTCCATCATGACTGGAAATGAGCTCCAGCCTGGTCACGAATACTTCCTTATTGTGTTACTTAGTAAGTCACTGACCTGAACATGCTGGTATATATCAAGTCCCTCAAGACCTATATGTACATGCTTGGAGCTCATTCACATGGGTGCAGGGGCCTGTAAAACTTATGTTTATGAGACTGAAAATGACAGATGTTCTGTACAGATCTTCAAGCACAAATGATTGTTTACATTTGTACACAAAGCCCTGGACACAGACAAATTGCGATCTGGGATACACATCCATCCCTATATGGATGTAATTGCTCAGATGTGTGGGAAGATCTTTACTGACACTCCTGTCATTGATTTTTAACAGGCTGTTGGCAGCTGCTGCATTAAACATCTGTAAGAATGACAATAACCCCAGAGCAAAAGTCTTCAAGAACCAATCAGCAATGGAGTGTCCGTATTCCCATCATGACATTTATTTCTATTTATATCATTTTTATCTATTTTTCTATTTCTAGAAATCTATTTTTATTTCAATTTATATCAAATGGCAGCCGGTTTACTTTAGCCACATCAGTTGCTATAAAGTACATCTATTAACATTAAACCACTGTTTTTGTACTGCCCTTAAGGTTTTATGCGGGAAAAAGACAAGTGGGCTTGTTAAGGCAATACAAATATAATAATTAAAGTGTGCAAATTGTAATAGATCACATAAACCAATACAATTTCAGTTTTTTGATTATTATAGGTCACTGCATTTTTCACACTTTATTTGCTCTTTTCACTGCATTAGTGAGTAAGTCTGTAGCAATTAATGGAGCTCATGGAATATTCCCTTTTAAAAATCTAAAGTTTCATGTTTAGAACTTACACAGTTCATTTTGATGATAGTTAAAAAAAAAAAACTGTTATTCATTCTAGTACAAAAAATCTCTCCGCCACAATATTATAAAGGAGTAAAAAGAAACAAAAAAAAGTATTTTTCTCTGCTGCTGCTGTCAATCTTACCATGATAATCTAAATTACAGCTGTAACAGCTGATTTTGTGATTGTATTGATTTACCCTTGTTCCTATCAGTTGTACAAACTCAGCGGTAGGGGCAGAGGTTTATAAAGGTTTTGCACATATTTTCTTTCTTTCTTTTTGGTACGGTTAAATAAAAAAGTAAAAAAAAATATGAAGTACTGCAAATAATTATAATGTAGTCTTCAGCAAGGAACAGAAGCACTAATCTCCCTTTTATATAGGCTGTGGGGGGCTCATCTAATGTTCTGTCAGTTTTGGTGCATTTGCAGCTCATCTCAATGAATGCGTTGCCTCGTGACATATCATGTGTTAAAGCACAGCAACTGACCTCTTAGGTATAAATAAGTCCATAATGGTTATTAACATATATAGAAAATAAATTAGAAAGAATTAGAAAATCAGCAGTGCCCATGACTTTTGCTATTGCTGTAGCTACAGTATTTACCCCTTATAATGTTATAACAATTTAGAAGACCCTGAAGCCAGACCATTTATTTCAACAGCCTTCTTCCCATAACATCCCTCCATAGTGGTGGTCAGTAGCGACTGGTGTATATGGGGCACAATGGGGGGCCCCCTAATCTACATGTGGGGTGCCGGATGCATGTAGTTCAATGGGGCTTTTTTTTAACCATGTGATTAGAGCCAGAGGCTCTCACAGGCTAAAAAAAAAGGGTAGGATCGGGGCGCAGAGCAGTGCACCCTGAGCCCACCCAGTTGTGTGACAATAGCGAATGAAAATTTGCTATTGTCACACAGATCATCCTCCTGGCCAATCAGGAAGTGGGTTTTGAGACCCGTTTCCCAATTGGCCGAAGGGTGAAGCCATGACATTGGGCATGGAGGAGGAGGGAGGAGATGCAGAAGACAAGGGGAAGAAGCTGAAGCCATCGCCTGCTGCTGCATCCAGGCAGGGTGAGTGAGGGGGTTCCTGTCATGTCCAGTCTCTCCCGTCCTGTCTCCTATCTCTCCTGTCTTGCTGTGGTCTGGGGGGGGGGTACGGTGTGCGGCGGCCTGGTGTGGTTTGGGGGGTATGGTGCGGTCCGTCTGCCGCCAACCCGGCCAATAGAGTACCAGCTGCCACTGGTGGTGGTGGTCAACTTTCTTGATAGGGGGGGCCTCAAGTGCGAACCTCAAGTCACTGAAGGGGCGCACATAATATTCAGTGAATATTCAGTGTCAGAGACGGCAGACACACAACAACACAACAGGATATAGTCAAAGACTATGGGCATGATACAAGAGATTGTCAATGACTGTGGACATAATACAG
This sequence comes from Pelophylax lessonae, assembly GCF_965119305.1. Lineage (NCBI taxonomy): Eukaryota > Metazoa > Chordata > Amphibia > Anura > Ranidae > Pelophylax > Pelophylax lessonae. The sequence goes on along the minus strand of NC_138769.1, from coordinate 181,090,314 downwards.
GAGATGGTCAGAGACTTTAGACATAATACAATAGTTGGTCAGAGACTGTGGACATGATACAAGAAATGCTTAGAGACTGCAGACATGATACAAGAGATGATCAGAGTCTGCATACATGATGCTAGAGATGGTCAGAAACTGTAGATATAATACAAGAGATGATCAGAAACAGTGGATTTGATGCACAAATTTTTGGAGACGCGGGACATGCTTCAGGAGACAGTCATGGACTGGAGACATAAAACATCACACTAATAGAACTCACTGCTATAACAGGGCAATAGAAAAACACAGATTAGTATCTTCAGAGTCCCAGAGGGTTACACAAAAAGTGCCAATGTGCCACATGTGACCCCTGGGCCACAGTTTGGGCACCAGGGCTCTATAGTATTACCCTTCTTTCCTCCACCAACTGCTACATAAAAGGGTATGTAGGGAAGTAAGTGTGGGGGCAGAGGAGCAAAGACATTATTTATATACTCAGTAAAAAGGAGAGTGCTAGGACATGCAGGAGAACTGTGCAGTTGGTGACAGGGTCTCTTTAAGAACTGGCAAAAGTAAGCTTTGCCACCAAAATTGTACAGCACAGTGGTCTGCGTCCTAGCTGACTTTTACCAGATCTTCAGAGAGAAGCACAACCCTCTGACTGTTCCTTCAGAAAGGCACATAATTGAAAGCAAAGGTGGCAGTGGTTTCTACTGCTTGCTGATATTTAAGAAGACAGACCGATCGCACAGCTGCCTTGGAAATCTGGAATAATATACTATCCACCTGCACTCACTACACAGAAAAACAGCAGCAAATGGACTAAACCCAATTAATCGCTTCTCGCCAAAAGCACAGCGAATAAAGTGCAAGATGCTGTCTGCTGTGCTAACTAAAACTGTATATTTTCTACAACAGTATAGAAAGGAATAAAATCACAATCCTATAGAGATCACACACAATATAAACATGAGATAATACTATTTAAATATCTTCTCAGTATGTAAGATAATATATTACAATAAGATAATGATACATTTCTTGATGTATTCTTGGACATTGTTGACGTGATACAATATCAACATATATCATATAATATATATATATATATATATATATATATATATATATATATATATATATTAAAGTTTTTGTGGACAGCATCTTGTAATCTTGAATTATTTTATTTACAAGGCTACAAGCCTGATTTTTGCAAGCAATGCAATAAACTAACATATTGGTCGGGGAAATCAATTAGTTCATACAATTAATTACTGAAGGATGGTAAACACGTGGAGGTGTAGGAAAGGCTTGCTGATTTTACCATTGTGCACCTCCTGTCATTTTTCTAAACCTCTTTAATAACTTTAAGGATTTGCCCCCTTAATGACCAGGCCATTTTTTGTGATTCTGCACTGCGTTAATTTAATGGACAATTGCGCGGTCATGCGACACTGTACCTAAATAAAATTGATGTTCTTTTTTATCCACAAATGGAGCTTTCTTTTGGTTGTATTTGTTCACCTGTACGGTTTTTATTTTTTGCGCTATAAACAAAAAAAGAGTGACAATTTTGAAAAAAAAAAAAATATTTTTCACTTTCTGCTATATAACATTCCCCCCCCCCCCCCCCAAAAAAAAAAACATTTTAGGCCAATTTGTTTTCTGCTACATATTTTTGGAAAAAAAATTGCAATAAGCATATTTTGATTGGGTTGCACAAAAGTTATTGTGCCAACAATTTAGGGGAAAGATTTATGTAGTTTGTATTTATTTATTTATTTATTTTTTACTAGTAATGGCGGCAATCAGCAATTTTTAGCAGGACTGCATTATTGTGGCGGACAGATCAGACCCCTAACTGACATTTTTGACACTTTGGGGGGACCAGTGACATTACTACTGTAATCAGTGCTAAACATATGCACTGTTACTGTAATAATGACACTGGCAGGGGAGGGGTTAACCCAGGGGAGATCAAAGGGTAAAATGTGAGCCTAGGGGGTGTTTTATAACTGTGGGGGGATGGGGTTATGGAATAAACACAGGGACCTTTGTTCCTAAATAGGAGGAACACAGGATCCCTGTGTTCATTGCTGACAGACCAACGGTCTGCTGTCTTTACAACGGCAAACTGCCGTTCTGTTTTCCCGGGGAGCGATCGCGGGTGCCCGGCGGCAATCGTAGCTGCCAGCCCAGCAGATCAGCTTCCCCTCTCATGAATCGCCGTGTGCCCCATGCTCACTCCAAAGAAGCGATGTATGGGTATTGTGATTTGTGCAGCTGGGCAAGTGGTTGAAGTAGAACTAAAGGCAAAATGTGTTTCCATTTTACACAGAGTAAAGAGAGGGTTATAACCTCTGTCATTTATTTTTATTTTTGAGATCATTGGGGAGATTTCCTTTCACTTCCTGCCTAATAGCCAAACAGGAAGTGAGAGGAATTAACTCTAATGTGAGGAAATACCTGGGTGTCACCAGAAAGGGTGCCCCCATTGGAACATTTCCCATCTAGTACTGTCCTGGTGTGAATCCGAGATTTTCTTTTACTTTTACTTTTGATGATAACTGTAAACAGGACAAATAGAAAGGGTGAATCTCCCCAAAGCAGGCAATAACAACTGATTTTTTAATAAATTTCCACTCTATTTGTTTTTGCATTCTGCTTTAAAGCAGAACTACACCAACCGATTTGAGTGTTTCCCAAAACAGCTACAAGGCATGCCATGAATGATAACTGTCAAAGTTGCTTGTGCTCTCAACCAAACTGCCAAGCCATCAAATGGCTGGTGTCATAACTGATCACATGTGCAGCACTATGGCAACTGCAGATCAAAAAGAAGCTAAGATGGCTGCTTCTCCTGCTGTAAAGGAAAGGTGGGTTTAGTTCAGCTTTAAGGGCACATCAGAACGGGGAGCGGCAAAGGCATGTTCCGTGCATGTTTCCAGCATGTTCAAAACGCACTGCCTTTGTGATCTACTGCGGGTGCCAACACATTATTAACACCCCCCCCCAACACCCCCCCAGAAAAGGTGCTGCGTTTTGAACCACAGTACCATACAATATGGTGAAGAGCATTTTTGAAAAGAAGTGCATGCACTACTTTTTGTGAGATCCAGTATGATTTCAGCCCATTCAAATGAATAGGCTGCAAAATCACACAGGATTGAATTGCACAGGAATGGCACAGGAATATGGAATGCATTCTTGCACGATTTAAGTGTGAACCAGCCCTAGGTAAGAGTAATGGAGGTGTGCGCTCTGAATCCCAACTAACAGGTCTACCACTAATAGGCCTGGGTTTTCAGCTTTTTGTAAAGTATGTTTTCAGCAGATTATATACAAGCTAATATGTATGACTAGTAAGTTGAAGTAATTATACCATCTCAAACTCAGGGTGAGAAGCTGTTTTGAGGCTTTGTAGAATGGATGAATCCTATACTGCGACCCCAGTGTAACAGAGTAATTACATTGAAGTCATACACTGATTTCCCTATATACATAGGTAGATTGTATAGTGGCATAATTATTTTGGAAGCATACCATGATCAAGTTATAAGACTATGCAATTCTCAAGGTACATTCCTGCAAGAAGTGATAGATACATCCCTGGTGTCAAGATAGCAATAAATGTTCATTTAGGTTGATAAGCACTTTGAATGAAAATACATTTTATCTTTTGTTTGCTTTACAATATTATTTGTTTATTCTGCGCTTCCATTAATAAAACACATAAAGATAATGTGAAAAATCACCCAGCATAAACACAGAGCTTATTAAATATGGTCAAGGAGAAAGTGTGTCACACATCTTCTTAAATAATGATAGATAATGAATGGATAAATATTCTATTTAATTATGCAGTAGCACCTAAAGTAAATGGCTGTTATTGTTAAAAAAAATGACAAGTGACAATACCAAAGGAACGCAAGCCTATTCCCTGAGGTCATTATCTTGCCATTAGCAGCCTGATGTGGCATACAATTTACTAATGATAAAAAAGAGATTAAATAATATTTTCTTGCTTTGATTTCTTTCAATGAATTTATCAAATTAATGATTGCAGAAAAAAAGGGCATTGCTATAAAATCTAAATTTCCTACCACGGTATGTCTTTAAAATTTTGGCTGTGACAGTGACCAGAGTTCAGGTTTGATTTCATTCTGTAAAGTGTTGTTTTTAAATCCTCCTATCAATGAACATTAGCTTCTTATGGATCTCCTTATCAGTCTAACTTATCGGCCACAGGCTTAGCATGTCATGGGGTATCGAAGGGTATATGAATTAGGATAATAAAAGTAGAAACTATATTTCATAGCTCTGCATTTTCATCTAGTTACTGTACATCTCCCAAGGTAAAAATAAAAAAGCACGTATACAACTTTGACCTGGTTGCCTTGCACACAGGCTTGACGTGTAGTTTAACTGTAGAACTAAATGTCCAAGAATTTGTACTAGAAGGACAACAGCTTCACAATGGGGAGGAGGCAGCTGGACTGGAGTATAGAGCAGCCAAGGCACCCTGGGCACACTGGGCACCCTGGGGTGCCTTAGGCCCCTTTCACACAGGCGGACCGTTCAGATCCGCCTGTCCGTTTTTTTGGCGGATCTGAACGGTCCCCCCATGCATCTCTATGGGGGATCGGATGTCAGACATGTCCGCTGACATCCGATCCGTCAAATCTGGACGGATGGAAACCCTATCTTCCATCCGTCCAGCGGATCAGGTCGGATGGGATCGGATGAGAATGGACCGACGGTCCGTTCCCATCCCATTTTCCCCATAGAGATGCATGGGGAACTGACAGCTGTGTCTCCGCACACAGCACGGAGACACAGCTGTCATCCTCCTGCTCAGCGGGGGTTCGGCGGCTCGATCCCCCACTGAGAAAAACGGAATCCGTCCGATGGACGGATAGTGTGAGAGGAGCCTAAAGGTTTCTTCAGGGGTGCCTTGACAAAATGCCTAAAAATGTCCCCAAAATTGTATACAGGCCAGCTGGTGAATGAAGCCTGCCTGCCTTTTAGTTCCACAAAGCAACAGGTGTACCATTACACCAATCAACAAAGTCAACGCTGGATGTGCCGACGTAACACATATAGGGGGCGGAGCCTGTCTGTTAGACGTCACATCCTCTCTGGTGTATTTGCGGAACTGCGAGCTACATTGCACTATTGAGTGCCGCTCTTATAAGTTTGTTACTGCTTAATAAATCATCTATTTTATTAAACTGAGAGCATTCGATTCTTCTTGCTTCTATCTCTTCTATGCCTGGGGTTTGCCTTGAGAATTAGTGAAGCCTGGTCCTGAAATATGTGCCGTTATCTCTAATGTGATTGGGTCATCTATCCGTTAACCCCTGATGGGACTACTGTATCTGACCCTTCATGATTCTTGGGTCAGATAGTGAGGTGAGAGGCTTTATTTTCTTGGTGGTGGATTTAGAAGCACGTTCACGTACAATATCGGATACACTTGTGATCACTGGGACTTTAATGTTATACTTTCACATGATTTATGATGAACAGATCACTTGATGCATTTCACTGGAATCGCTTTTTTAATTATATGTATTGTCTTGTGCAGCACTTTTTGTTTTACATATTTTACCATTACAACCTTCTAGCTGCCGGCTTCTGCAATGATATCATTGATTGATAATGAGGACAATGCGCAAATTTATTTATTTCAGGTACTTATATAGCATTGTCAATTTACGCAGCACTTTACATATACATTATTTTAAATTTTCCTTTGCCAGAGAGTGAAAAAAACAGGCACCACATCCCCTATGTGTAGGTACAATATTAATAGGGATTTATGGTACTTTTGAGGTGGTGATAATGTAAATAGAACCAATTGATGGAGAAAAAACTCATATAATTCATGAGTTTTTTCTCC